>NW_027195051.1:177500-277500 GCF_038502225.1 Cherax quadricarinatus
GGGGCACACCAGCAAGTGCTGGATGAGGTACATATAACCAAGGAGGAGGTGAAGAAGCTGCTATGCGAACTTGACACCTCAAAGGCGGTGGGACCAGACAACATCTCTCCATGGGTCCTTAAAGAGGGAGCAGAGATATTGTGTGAGCCATTAACAAAGATCTTCAACACATCATTTGAAACTGGGCAACTCCCTGAGGTATGGAAAATGGCAAATGTAGTCCCAATTTTTAAAAAGGGAGACAGACATGAGGCACTAAACTACAGACCTGTATCACTAACGTGTATAGTATGCAAGGTCATGGAGAAGATCATCAGGAGGAGAGTGGTGGGGCACCTGGAAAGAAACAAGTGTATAATTGACAACCAGCACGGTTTCAGGGAAGGAAAATCCTGTGTCACAAACCTACTAGAGTTTTATGACAAGGTGACAGAAGTAAGACAAGAGAGAGAGGGGTGGATCGACTGCGTATTTTTGGACTGCAAGAAGGCTTTCGACACAGTTCCTCACAAGAGGTTACTGCAAAAGCTAGAGGACCAGGCACACATAACAGGAAAGGCACTGCAATGGATCAGAGAATATCTGACAGGGAGGCAACAACGAGTCATGGTACGCGACGAGGTGTCAGAGTGGGCGCCTGTGACAAGCGGGGTTCCACAGGGGTCAGTCCTAGGACCTGTGCTGTTCTTGGTATACGTGAACGACATAACGGAAGGGATAGACTCAGAAGTGTCCTTGTTTGCAGACGATGTGAAGTTAATGAGAAGAATCGAATCGGACGAGGATCAGGCAGGACTACAAAGAGATCTGGACAGGCTACAAGCCTGGTCCAGCAACTGGCTCCTTGAATTTAACCCTGCCAAATGCAAGGTCATGAAGATTGGGGAAGGGCAAAGAAGACCGCAGACACAATATAGTTTAGATGGCCAAAGACTGCAAACCTCACTCAAGGAAAAAGATCTGGGGGTGAGTATAACACCGAGCATATCTCCTGAGGCGCACATCAATCAGATAACTGCTGCAGCATACGGGCGCCTGGCAAACCTACGGATAGCGTTCCGATACCTCAGTAAGGATTCGTTTAAGACTCTGTACACCATCTACGTCAGGCCCATACTGGAGTATGCAGCACCAGTTTGGAATCCACACCTAGTCAAGCACGTCAAGAAATTAGAGAAAGTGCAAAGGTTTGCAACAAGACTAGTCCCAGAGCTACGGGGATTGTCCTATGAAGAAAGGTTGAGGGAAATCGGCCTGACGACACTGGAGGCCAGGAGGGTCAGGGGAGACATGATAACGACATATAAAATACTGCACGGAATAGACGAGGTGGACAAAGACGGGATGTTCCAGAGATGGGACACAGACACAAGAGGTCACAATTGGAAGTTGAAGACTCAGATGAATCAAAGGGATGTTAGGAAGTATTTCTTCAGTCATAGAGTAGTCAGGCCATGGAATAGCCTAGAAAGTGATGTGGTGGAGGCAGGAACCATACATAGTTTTAAGGCGAGGTATGATAGAGCTCATGGGGCAGGGAGAGAGAGGACCTAGTAGCAATCAGCGAAGAGGCGGGGCCAGGAGCTGTGACTCGACCCCTGCAACCACAAATAGGTGAGTACAAATAGGTGAGTACACACACACACGCACGCCCGCACGACCCCCGCAACCTCAACTAGGTGAGTACACACACACACACACACACTAGTGCCATGGTCCACCATACGACCATAGGTTACACCTCTTCTCACGGCCTTGGACACGACCTCTAGGCACTGGATCCCCCATAGCGCCACACACACACACCACTAACTACTACAACAACTACTACTACTACTGCTGTTACCACTACTACTATTACAGCTACTACTATGACCACTACTACTATTACTATACAATTCTTCCCAAGTCTAAACACACTGACCTTTCCATCAAGGTCATCCAGGGAATGCTACTTCTCACTGATTGCCCTGACTCTTCAGACAGACCTTATCAAGGCCGGCAATCAACATTACTCCAACATCTTGCAACATGATACCAAATATGTTTGTGCAATCGTGGCTTAGGGAGCTTAGTATTTACGATTCTGGGGACATAAGTACTGGAGTGTTGCGATAAATAGGTACCCGTGTGTTTGGGAGCTGATGTAGGTACCTAGGTGTTAGTCTACTAACACCTGCTGTCACTGTTCACCTAGCAGTAACTAGGTACCTGGGTGTTAGCCTACTAACACCTGCTGTCACTGTTCACCTAGCAGTAAGTAGGTACCTGGGTGTTAGTCTACTAACACCTGATGTCACTGTTCACCTAGCACTAAGTAGGTACCTGGGTGTTAGCCTACTAACACCTGCTGTCACTGTTCACCTAGCACTAAGTAGGTACCTGGGTGTTAGCCTACTAACACCTGCTGTCACTGTTCACCTAGCACTAAGTAGGTACCTGGGTGTTAGTATACTAACACCTGCTGTCAGTGTTCACCTAGCAGTAAGTAGGTACCTGGGTGTTAGTCTACTAACACCTGCTGTCACTGTTCACCTAGCACTAAGTAGGTACCTGGGCGTTAGTCTACTAACACCTGCTGTCACTGTTCACCTAGCACTAAGTAGGTACCTGGGTGTTTGTCTACTAACACCTGCTGTCAGTGTTCACCTAGCAGTAAGTAGGTACCTGGGTGTTAGTCTACTAACACCTGCTATCACTGTTCACCTAGCACTAAGTAGGTACCTGGGTGTTAGTCTACTAACACCTGCTGTCACTGTTCACCTAGCAGTAAGTAGGTACGTGGTGTTAGTGAACTGGTTTGGGTGGCATCCTGAGGGGAGGACCTAATGACTATAATGGCTAAAATTCTTCTTCTTTCTCCTTCTCCTCTTCTTAACACAGGTTGTGTACAGCGGACACCTACTTAATCAGGTCACAAACACACTTTCACCTACTCAACTAAATATTATTATTATTATTATTATTATTATTATTATTGTTGTACATTGGGAAATATATACATTATATATATATATATATATATATATATATATATATATATATATATATATATATACTGAGATATACATCTTCCAGTGCATATACACTGAGATATACCTCAGTATATATACACAGTGGACATACACCTCAGAACATTCTCTCAGTTTAACCCACTGTATAACCTTTTCAGGTTTAGCGCTTAATTCAATCATACCATTATTATTAACCTGAATTCTTCTATGTTAAAAAACAAACGAAAGTTAAAAATTCTGACAGAAAAATTAAAATTTACATAATTTCCAACAATCAGAACGAATTAAAATTCAATTAAATATATTAAAATCAACAACCCCAATTTCCTCTTTTTACGGAAGTGAGATTGAAGATGTTTTAAGATGACTTGACATCTTAGTGACCTTTGTAAATGTCAACAAGTTCAGGAAATTGAGTTTGAAGTCGAAGATGATCAGACCTGTACAGCCGGTTGATGCGTGAAACTTAGTGGGCAGTTGTAAGGTGAGGGAATATTGGTATTTATGGGGTCGTGTTGTTACTGGGGGGTTGTGGTGGTATTATGAGGTCGTGCTGCTACTGAAGGATTGTGGTGGTATGGGGTCGTGTTGCTACTGGGGGATTGTGGTGGTGTTATGGGGTCGTGCTGCTACTGGGGGATTGTGGTGGTATGGGGTCGTGCTGCTACTGGGGGGTTGTGATATGGAGTCGTGCTGTTACTGGGGGGTTGTGGTGGTCAGATCACAACATAATTGAGGTTCAGACATGTATGCGCAGAGCCCCAGACAGACATAATGAGATTAGTCACGAGGGAGCATTCACCAAATTCAACTTCAATAACAAAAACATAAAGTGGGACCAAGTAAACCAAGTCCTAACCGATATAAGCTGGGAAGATATACTAAGCAACACAGACCCCAACTTATGCCTAGAACAGATTAACTCAGTGGCACTCGATGTATGCACAAGGCTTATTCTTCTTAGAAAAAGGAGGAGTAGATGTAAAATAGAAAGAGACAGGCGCTCCCTTTACAGGCGACAGAAAAGAATAACAGAGCGGCTAAAAGAGGTAAATATATCTGAAATGCGTAGGGAGACAATGGTCAGAGAAATAGCAAGCATAGAACTTAAGCTAAAGGAATCTTATAGGAGTCAGGAATCGCGGGAAGAACTAAAAGCCATAAATGAAATCGAAAGAAACCCAAAGTATTTCTTCTCCTATGCCAAATCAAAGTCAAGAACAACGTCCAGTATTGGGCCCCTACTTAAACAAGATGGGTCCTACACAGTTGACAGCAAGGAAATGAGTGAGCTACTCAAGTCCCAATATGACTCAGTTTTTAGCAAGCCGCTAACCAGACTGAGAGTCGAAGATCAAAATGAATTTTTTATGAGAGAGCCACAGAATTTGGTTAACACAAGCCTGTCTGATGTTATCCTGACACCAAATGACTTCGAACAGGCGATAAATGACATGCCCATGCACTCTGCCCCAGGGCCAGACTCATGGAACTCCGTGTTCATTAAGAACTGCAAGAAGCCCCTATCACGAGCTTTTACCATCCTATGGAGAGGGAGCATGGACACGGGGGTCGTCCCACAGTTACTAAAAACAACAGACATTGCCCCACTCCACAAATGGGGCAGTAAAGCAACAGCAAAGAACTACAAACCGATAGCACTAACATCCCATATCATAAACATCTTTGAAAGGGTCCTAAGAAGCAAGATCACCACCCATACCCCCGGCCGGGATTGAACCCGCGGTCATAGAGTCTCAAAACTCCAGCCCGTCGCGTTAGCCACTAGACCAGCTAGCCACAATAAGATTCATCCAACTAGGTATATTTCCTATGGTGTAGAAATATACCTAGTTGGATGAATCTTATTGTGGCTAGCTGGTCTAGTGGCTAACGCGAAGGGCTGGAGTTTTGAGTCACCACCCATCTAGAAACCCATAAATTACACAACCCAGGGCAACATGGGTTTAGAACAGGTCACTCCTGTCTGTCTCAACTATTGGATCACTACAAGGTCCTAGATGTGCTAGAAGACAAAAAGAATGCAGATGTAATATATACAGACTTTGCAAAAGCCTTCGACAAGTGTGACCATGGCGTAATAGCGCACAAAATGCGTGCTAAAGGAATAACAGGAAAAGTTGGTCGATGGATCTATAATTTCCTCACTAACAGAACACAGAGAGTAGTCGTCAACAGAGTAAAGTCCGAGGCAGCTACGGTGAAAAGCTCTGTTCCACAAGGCACAGTACTCGCTCCCATCTTGCTCCTCATCCTCATATCCGACATAGACAAGGATGTCAGCCACAGCATCGTGTCTTCCTTTGCAGATGACACCCGAATCTGCATGACAGTGTCTTCCATTGCAGACACTGCAAGGCTCCAGGCGGACATCAACCAAATCTTTCAGTGGGCTGCAGAAAACAATATGAAGTTCAACGATGAGAAATTTCAATTACTCAGATATGGTAAACACGAGGAAATTAAATCTTCATCAGAGTACAAAACAAATTCTGGCCACAAAATAGAGCGAAACACCAACGTCAAAAACCTGGGAGTGATCATGTCGGAGGATCTCACCTTCAAAGACCATAAAATTTTATCAATCGCATCTGCTAGAAAAATGACAGGATGGATAATGAGAACCTTCAAAACTAGGGATGCCAAGCCCATGATGACATTCTTCAGGTCACTTGTTTTATCTAGGCTGGAATATTGCTGCACACTAACAGCACCTTTCAAGGCAGGTGAAATTGCTGACCTAGAAAATGTACAGAGAACCTTCACGGCGCGCATAACGGAGATAAAACACCTCAATTACTGGGAGCGCTTGAGGTTCCTGAACCTGTATTCCCTGGAACGCAGGCGGGAGAGATACATGATTATATACACCTGGAAAATCCTAGAGGGACTAGTACCGAACTTGCACACGAAAATCACTCACTACGAAAGCAAAAGACTTGGCAGACGATGCAACATCCCCCCAATGAAAAGCTGGGGTGTCACTAGCACGTTAAGAGGCCATACAATAAGTGTCAGGGGCCCGAGACTGTTCAACTGCCTCCCAGCATACATAAGGGGGATTACCAATAGGCCCCTGGCAGTCTTCAAGCTGGCACTGGACAAGCATCTAAAGTCGGTTCCTGACCAGCCGGGCTGTGGTTCGTACGTTGGTTTGCGTGCAGCCAGCAGTAACAGCCTGGTTGATCAGTCTCTGATCCACCAGGAGGCCTGGTCACAGACGGGCCGCTGGGGCGTTGATCCCCGGAACTCTCTCCAGGTAAACTCCAGGGGGTTGTGGTGGTATGGGGTCGTGTTGCTACTGGGGGGTTGTGGTGGTATGGGGTTGTGCTACTACTGGGGGGTTGTGGTATGGAGTCGTGCTGTTACTGGGGGTTGTGGTGGTATGGGGCCGTGTTGCTACTGGGGGGTTGTGGTGGTATGGGGTCGTTCTGCTACTGGGGGGTTGTGGTGGTATGGGGTCGTGTACTGGGGGTTGTGGTGGTATGGAGTTGTGTTGCTACTGGGGGGTTGTGGTGGTATTATGGGGACGTGTTGCTACTGGGGGATTGTGGTGGTATTATGGGGACGTGTTGCTACTGGGGGATTGTGGTGGTATTATGGGGACGTGTTGCTACTGGGGGGTTGTGGTGGTATTATGGGGACGTGTTGCTACTGGGGGATTGTGGTGGTATTATGGGGACGTGTTGCCACTGGGGGATTGTGGTGGTATTATGGGGACGTGTTGCTACTGGGGGATTGTGGTGGTATTATGGGGACGTGTTGCTACTGCGGGATTGTGGTGGTATTATGGGGACGTGTTGCTACTGCGGGATTGTGGTATTATGGGGACGTCTTGCTACTGGGGGGTGGTGGTGGTATTATGGGGACGTGTTGCTACTGGGGGGTTGTGGTGGTATTATGGGGACGTGTTGCTACTGGGGGGTTGTGGTGGTATTATGGGGACGTGTTGCTACTGCGGGATTGTGGTGGTATTATGGGGACGTGTTGCTACTGGGGGGTTGTGGTGGTATTATGGGGACGTGTTGCTACTGGGGGATTGTGGTGGTATTATGGGGACGTGTTGCTACTGCGGGATTGTGGTGGTATTATGGGGACGTGTTGCTACTGGGGGGTTGTGGTGGTATTATGGGGACGTGTTGCTACTGGGGGATTGTGGTGGTATTATGGGGACGTGTTGCTACTGGGGGATTGTGGTGGTATTATGGGGACGTGTTGCTACTGGGGGATTGTGGTGGTATTATGGGGACGTGTTGCTACTGGGGGATTGTGGTGGTATTATGGGGACGTGTTGCTACTGGGGGGTTATGGTGGTATTATGGGGACGTGTTGCTACTGGGGGGTTATGGTGGTATTATGGGGACGTGTTGCCACTAGTAATAATAATATATCATCTTTATTTACTACAAGTACACGTACAAGGTATACAGACCATAGCTGACATCAGTGACATATCGGTGGCCTGGTGGTTAAAGCTCCCGCTTCACACACGGAGGGCCCGGGTTCGATTCCCGGCGGGTGTAAACATTTCGACACGTTTCCTTACACCTGTTGTCCTGTTCACCTAGCAGCAAATAGGTACCTGGGTGTTAGTCGACTGGTGTGGGTCGCATCCTGGGGGCAAGATTAAGGACCCCAATGGAAATAAGTTAGTCCTTGATGACTCACTGACTTTCTTGGGTTATCCTGTGGCTAACCCTCCGGGGTTAAAAATCCCAACGAAATCTTATCTTACTACTATATAGAAAGCGGCTTGTTATGCTCCGCATGTCGGGCAAATTAGGTCAGTGTCCCAGGATGCGACCCACACCAGTCGACTAACACCCAAGTACCCATTTTACTGATGGGGAACATAGACAACAGGTGGAAAGAAACACGCCCAATGTTTCTACTCTGGTTGGGAATCGAACCCAGGCCCTCGCCGTGTGAAGCGAGAGTGTTAGCCACCAGGCCACCAGGTGGTATCATGGGGCTGCGTTGCTACTGGGGTTTGTGGTGATATGGGGTCGTGCTGCTACTGGGGGGTTGTGGTGGTATTATGGGGTCGTGTTGCCACTGGGAAGATGTGGTGGTATGGGGTCGTGCTGCTACTGGGGGGTTGTGGTAGTATGGGGTCGTGCTGCTACTGGGGGGTTGTGGTGGCATTATGGGATCGTGTTGCTACTGGGAAGTTGTGGTGGTATGGGGTCGTGCTGCTATTGGGGGGTTGTGGTATGGGGTCGTGTTGCTTTTGGGTGGTTGTGGTGGTATTATGGGGTCGTGGTACTATTGGGGGGTTGTGGTGGTATTATGGGGTCGTGGTACTATTGGGGGGTTGTGGTTGTATTATGGGGTCGTGGTACTATTGGGTGGTTGTGGTGGTATTATGGGGTCGTGGCACTATTGGGTGGTTGTGGTGGTATTATGGGTCGTGGTACTATTGGGTGGTTGTGGTATTATGGGGTCGTGGTACTATTGGGTGGTTGTGGTGGTATTATGGGTCGTGGTACTATTGGGTGGTTGTGGTGGTATTATGGGGTCGTGGTACTATTGGGTGGTTGTGGTGGTATTATGGGGTCGTGGTACTATTGGGTGGTTGTGGTGGTATTATGGGGTCGTGGTACTACTGGGGGGTTGTGGTGGTATTATGGGGTGGTTGTGGAGGTGTTATTTGGGTGGTTATGGGGGTGATTGTGTTGGTTTGAGGAGGATGGTGGTAGTTGTGCTGTTAATGATAGTAACAGTGGTGGTAATCATGGTAATGATAGTGGTAGTTGTGGTGATGGTAATGATAGTGGTAGTTGTGGTGGTAGTGATGATAATAGTGGTAATTGTGATGGTATTGATGGTAATGATAGTGGTAGTTGTGCTGGTTGTGGTAGTGATGGTAATGGTAGTGGTAGTTGTGGTGGTAGTGATGGTAATGATAGTGGTAGTTGTGGTGGTAGTGATGGTAATGATAGTGGTAGTTGTGGTGGTGGTAGTGATGGTAATGATATTGGTAGTTGTGGTGGTGGTGGTAGTGATGGTAATGATAGTGGTAGTCGTGGCAGTAGTGATGGTAATGATAGTGGTAGTTGTGGTAGTGATGGTAATGGTAGTTGTCGTGGTAGTGAGATACTCACACTTGACATAGAGTTGCTCCACTTCCTAAAATCAAGAACCCTGCACCAACATCAAAGCCTGTGGCTTACCTGAAATATTTTTTGATAAACCAAAATGTACCGGTTTAATTAAACCCATGAACCTTGCAAATTTTAATTCCTTATGTACAGTTTATATATATATATATATATATATATATATATATATATATATATATATATATATATATATATATATATATATCAGTTTCCATCGGTACTCACCATACACATGTACATAATGTAGAAATCTCAGAAGCGCACCAGGGGCTGTGACTCGACCCCTTCAACCACATGTAGGTGAGTACACATGCACAAGTAAAGTGAAAATAAATACATAAAATATAATAATATTGTGTGTGTATTTCATGTTATTGACTGTTGGTGAGACGGGAATGTTAGCGCCATTGTTCGTCTCAGTGGAAAAGTTCGTGGCTATTGTTTTCTCTTGTTAGGTCCTCTCTTGTAATGTCCTCTCTGGTAAGGTCCTCTCTGGTAAGGTCCTCCATGGTAAGGTCCTCTCTGGTAAGGTCCTCCATGGTAAGGTCCTCTCTGGTAAGGTCCTCTCTGGTAAGATCTCTTGTAAGGTCCTCTCTTGTAATGTACTCTCTTGTAAGGTCCTCTCTTGTTAGGTCTTCTCTCGTAAGGTCCTCTCTTGTAAGGTCCTCTCTAGTAAGGTCCTCTCTTGTAAGGTCCTCTCTTGTAAGGTCCTCTCTTGTTAGGTCCTCTCTTGTAAGGTCCTCTCTGGTAAGGTCCTCTCTTGTCAGGTCCTCTCTGGTAAGGTCCTCTCTTGTAAGGTCCTCTCTGGTAAGGTCCTCTCTTGTCAAGTCCTCCTTCGTTAAATCAAGCACAACACCTCGACCATTTCCCGGCAGAAGTGCCGCTGTGTGTTGGTCACTAGGCTGCTTGAAGCCTCCAGTGGCCGTGAGTTTCCTTGCTTTGAGAAAGAATTCTCTTGAATCTTCCTCCACTGTCATATCTCCTTGTATATTATCTCCAAGAGCTGCAGACCTCCTTGTTGGCACCTGAGACGTTGCCCTATCAACACCTTGGCCCTCCCCTCTTGGCACAGTCTTCGAGTTAGCTAAGCGATGACCTAAGATAACTTCACGAGACTCGTCGAAGTCTTCAGGGGACGCGTCCAGGACTGTACGCAAATTACCAGACTGTGGCTGACCCTGTGGGGAGTAAAAACAAGCGACACGTAGATAGATTTCTTTATAATTAACAGTTTGGCAGAGGGAATCATTGGAATATGCAACGACAAGAGACAGGAGCTAGAAATTTCTCTAAGAGACAAGATGGTAATCTTGGAGAAGGGGGGGAGGGGGTATGTATTCTGTGGTAGTTTAATACAGATTACGTATGGTAGTTTGTGGGTCAGTATTGGATTACTTGTGGCACGTATAAGTGTGCAGCAGTAATTAATAATTACCAGTAGTCGAAGGCAATTGTGTGTGTGTGACAAATTTGACTAAAAAGGCTAAAAATCGCTTTTCAACGCAAGTCTGCAATATTTTAATACTAACGTTCACTTGCAGAGCCACAGTGTTATATACACTGTGTAGGTCTCTTAGTGTACATAAACTGAGAGCTTATTTGCGCTTATTTAGCCTCTATTTTGGTGGTGAACAAGGGCCATGCAAGCTTAATGACCTTCGTGTAGTCAGTAAGCTTGAACCCAATTAACCAATTCTTAACCTAGAAAAGTAAATATTTGTTTAAATTCATTATAATTATATTTTATTACGATCTTAAACGTAGAAAGATACTAAAGACTTTTGTGATCTGGCTTACCTGTTTTTTTCAAGCAAAGATCGTGTTTTTTATTTGGTTGGAAGAATGTTTTAATACATCAGTTTTGAATTTGAAGTGACATAGCATCAATTACTCTATCTCACCTTTGATACAATGGTTGACTGTGGATGTGTTTGTTGAAGGAGTACTCCAACTTGTCCCTGTCTAATTCCAGTAGCTGGTGACTGTTGCGACACAACTGTTGACTGTGGGAGTGTTTGGTGGAGGAACAGACCAGCTTGTCCCTGTCTTGCTCCACCAGCTGGTGATGGGGGTGACACAACAGCTGGCTGTCGACCTGGGTGTCCCTGTCTTGCCACAGCAGCTGGTGATGGGGGTGACACAACAGCTGCCTGTCGACCTGAGTGTCCCTGTCTTGCCACAGCAGCTGGTGATGGGGGTGACACAACAGCTGACTGTCGACCTCGGTGTCCCTGTCTTATTACAGCAGCTGGTGACGGAGGTGGCACGAAAATGATGTCGTTTCTGGTAAGGTCCTCTCTTGAAAGGTCCTCTCTTGTAAGGTCCTCTCTTGTAAGGTCCTCTCTTGTAAGATCCTCTCTTGTAATGTCCTCTCTTGAAAGGTCCTCTCTTGTAAGGTCCTCTCTTGTAATGTCCTCTCTTGTAAGGTCTTCCTTCGTCAGATCAAGCAGCACACTTCGACTGTTTCCACCCAGAAGGGTCGAAGTGCCTTGGTCTGAATGAGGAATCAAACCCGTGATGGGCACAGGTTTTCTCCCGTTCTGAAGCAAGAGCTCTCTTGAATCCTCTTCCACTGTTATGTCTTCGTGGGTATTGTCTTGTAGCGCTGCAAACCTCCTCGCTGGCACCTGAGACGTGATCCCAAGGGCACTATGGCTTTCTCGTCTTAGCGAACTTGCTAAGTTGACAGACGAGCTATGGTCAAAGACTCTTTCTCGAGAATCGTCGAAGTCTTCAGGAGATGTGTCCAGGACTATACGTAAATTCCCAGACTGTGACTGACCCTGTGAGGAGTGAAAGACACACAGAGTTTTCATATGTATCCTGTACCAGATTTCATACATGTTAGGAGTGACATGGGTGTAGATTAATTGTGGTATGTGTGCGTGTGTGTGAATGTAAAGATTTTTGGCAAATTTCGTTAGAAATGTTAAAAATTGACTTTCCAACACCGCAGTTCTGTAATTTTAGTACAAAAAAAATGGAGTTCATTTGCGAAATAAGTCGAAAAATATCTGTATCTATTGATTGTTAGCACACTTGGCTCACACACTGAGTTCCGGGGGCTCGATCCCCGGTACGGGTGGAGACATTAGTTCGTGTTTCCTTAAGACACCTGCTGTCACTCTTCACCTAGCTACTAAATAAGTACCTGGGTGTTGGATGACTGGTGTGGGTCGCATCCTGGGACAAAACTGACCTAATTTGCGGGAAATGCTCAGCATAACAAGCGGCTTTCTATATAGTAGTATGTCACTGATGTCAACTATGGTCTGTATACCTTGTATTTGTACTGGTAGAAATAAAGATTATTATTATTATTATTATTATTATTATTATTATTATTATTATTATTATTATTATTATTATTATTATTATTATTATTGCTACTACTTACTACCATCTACAAATTAAATTCCATGAATATTTTCTCTTATATTTATGTATCATAATTCAAGAATTCATTTACGTCTTCAAAGCTTCGCCCTTGACATTATATAAGACTACTGTTGTTTTATCTTCACAATGTACCAGATTATGGAACAATACTTTACTCCAGGCTGAGGGACTGACCACCTCAAAACTACGTCTTCAAGGCTGATGGACTGATTACATCGTCTTCACATCTCTGCTGCTTTTGCTAACTCTTCTGTACTCGACTGAAGAAGCCTGCTGTGTAGGCGAAGCGTTTCGGGATAAAGTTACCTAACCGTTGCACATATGTCTTAATTATCATACCATGACGATAATGGGTGCTGTTATTATTATTATTATTATTATTATTATTATTATTATTATTATTATTATTATTAAAACTGACAAGTATCTTTTACTTCGACATGTCGCGTAATGACGATAATGTAAGGTAGAAAGTTTATTTAGGTACGGGTGCAAATAAATACAATTATCATACTTAGTGTAAATTACCCACGATTATCCAGGAAAAGGTCGGACAAAGTGACTTATTGAAAACGCGAGCTAAGGCAGACAGTAGTTGACAGGTAGTTACCAGGTTATATGCAGCTTTATGACCCTCGGACAGTCGATTGGCTTAAAATTCCAGTAACTAGCAAATAGATTCCATTAAATATTTTTTCCATCTTATTCAATACATCTTACATCCTTAAAGGTATGCAAACACCAAAGACCATTGTGATCTGGCTGACAATAAATTTTAGATTGGTTCTGAATATAAACTGACTCTACTGTACATTAATATATCTTACCTGTGGCGCAATAGTTGACTGTGGACGTGCTTGATGGAGTATTCCACCTTGTCCTTGTCTAGTTCCAGTAGCTAGTGATGGAGGTGACACTACAGTTGACTGTGGACGTGCTTGATGGAGTACTCCACCTTGTCCTTGTCTAGTTCCAGTAGCTAGTGATGGAGGTGACACTGCAGTTGACTGTGGACTTGTTTGGTGGAGGAGTACTCCACCTTGTCCTTGTCTAGTTCCAATAGCTGGTGATGGAGGTGACACTACAGTTGACTGTGGACGTGCTTGATGGAGTACTCCACCTTGTCCTTGTCTAGTTCCGGTAGCTAGTGATGGAGTTGACGCTACAGTTGACTGTGGACTTGTTTGGTGGAGGAGCACTCCACCTTGTCTTCGTCTAGTTCCAGTAGCAAGTGATGGAGATGACATTACAGTTGACTGTGGACTTGTTTGGTGGAGGAGTACTCCACCTTGTCCTTGTCTAGTTCCAGTAGCTGGTGATGGAGTTGACACTACAGTTGACTGTGGACGTGCTTGATGGAGTACTCCACCTTGTCTTTGTCTAGTTCCAGTACCTGGTGACGGAGGTGACACTACAGTTGACTGTGGACTTGTTTGGTGGAGGAGTACTCCACCTTGTCCTTGTCTGCCTCCAGTAGCTGGTGTCGGAGATGACACTACAGTTGACTGAAGACGCTGTTGTCCCTCTCTTGCCTTCACAGTTGATGGCGAAGTTGACACAATGGTTGATTGTGGACGTGTTTGGTGAAGGAACACTCCAACTTGTCCCTGTCTAGTACCAGCAGCTGGGAGAGACGTGGAAGACGTCAAGAATGTCTGTGCACCATGCTGCTGCCGCCGCTGGGAATGACTTCGAGGGTTACCCCGAGCTTGAAGCTTCAGACTTTCATCTATCGTGGACTGTGAAAGCTGAGGCGACACTGGAAGAGGTACTCCGAAGGCAGCTGTGTCCTGGAAGTCCGGTGTTGTTGCTGGCCTTTGCTCCGAGGTCTGTGGCGATAACTGTCTCTGGAATCCAGACAGCTGGATGGGAAGTGTTGTTGGCCTTGCTGGAAGTGTATTAAGCTCTTTATTCTCCAGCTGAGGAGAGACGGATGCAAATTGTGGTCTCTGTATTATTTGTCTTTCTGTTGTTAGTGGTTCAACTGGGGCCTGTGAACTCTGAGGTGCTAGATGTTGTGGCTGTTGAACCACAACATGAGACTGTTGAACAGGTGATTGTGATTGTTGAACCACAACATGAGACTGTTGAACAGGTGATTGTGATTGTTGAACCACAACATGAGACTGTTGAGCAGGTGATTGTGGCTGTTGAACCAGAACATGAGACTGTTGAACAGGTGATTGTGATTGTTGAACCACAACATGAGACTGTTGAGCAGGTGATTGTGGCTGTTGGACCAGAACATGAGACTGTTGAACAGGTGATTGTGGCTGTTGAACCAGAACATGAGACTGTTGAACAGGTGATTGTGATTGTTGAACCAGAACATGAGACTGTTGAACAGATGATTGTGATTGTTGAACTGGTGATTGTGATTGTTGAACCAGAACATGAGACTGTTGAACAGGTGATTGTGATTGTTGAACTGATGCTTGTGATTGTTGAATTGGTGATTGTGATTGTTGAATTGGTGATTGTGATTCTTGAACTGGTGATTGTGATGGTTGAACTGGTGATTGTGATTGTTGAATTGGTGATTGTGATTGTTGAACTGGTGATTGTGATTGAATTGGTGATTGTGATTGTTGAACTGGTGATTGTGATTGTTGAACTGGTGATTGTGATTGTTGAATTGGTGATTGTGATTGTTGAACTGGTGATTGTGACCTCTCACTCACCAATCCCTGACGTCGCTGAAACAGATTCTGAGTTCGTGGCTTCAGAGTCAGCCATTGCTGACTCTGTCCAGGGGCTGCCGTGCTGAGTGTCTGAGTGACCCTGATTGGCTGAAGTCGGATAATCGACGCTTGAGGCGCTTGTGGTCTGATCTGATTGGCAACTCTGACTGGTGAGCCAATCTGAGGTCTTTGAAGTAATGAAGTCTGTTTGTTTTGATGTGTAATTTGTGGCGTTGGTGAAGACTGAGATCGGAGTCTCTGGGATATTATCTGAGGCCTCGCAAGCGTAATTTGGGGACCAGGCTTCAAGAATCTTTGACCTTGCAGTTGTCTAAGATTCTGCGATCTTTGTGTTTGTCTTGGTGTGAAGAAAGAGGTTTCTTGCTGACTTCGTGGGAATGTTTGTGTTTGCTGATTTTGTGTGAATGGGGGTGTTTGCTGCTGACTTCGTGTGAATGGGGGTGTTTGCTGCTGACTTCGAGTAAACGAAGGGGCTTGTTGACTTCGCCTCTGTGACAACACTCTTCCTTCATGAAAAGGATTTTTTTTTACGGTCTGAGACTGCAATGCATTTTGAGCCCTGATAGAAACTGAGGGTCTGACGCTCTGAGCCCGGGGTGAAAGTGGGAGTTGAAACTCCCTGACAACGCCCCGTCGAACTGCGAATTGATTCCCTGCTGTCAGTTTCGAGTTGCGTCCTTTAAACAACCCGAGAGGGTCACTGTTGAGGACTTCACGTGAATCTTGGTCGTCATCTGGTTCCTCTGACGAAGCCGTACTCACTTTCTGCTGAGTAGATGGTACTCGTGTAACCTGCCGACGGTAAGTTGGTTGTCTGGAGGACACACCGACAGGCAACGAGCTGCCTAGTCTATTAAGGTTTCCTCTCTGCAAGAATCTTCTCTGAAACCCTCTAGGTTGAAATCCTGAAGGGTTCCTATCCCTTATCCGCCCAGGTTTGTTAGAAATAGAATTGGCAATGGAATTCCTCACTCCATCAACTTGAAGAGCGTTGATCCGGCCTTGTTGAACCTCCTTCCGACGATTGATGAATTGTGGATTGATTTGCAGCCTCTGTGAGGAAGTTTGGCGCTCCGTGAGGCTGTTAAGGGTAGGCAGGAAGAAACCTTTCCCAAGCTGTGAATGTTCATCTTGCCTCCTGAGTCGAGTACCGTGAGTGTCAGCTCCATCTTGTTCAGTCTCCCCTGACACTTTTCCAGTCAGCAGGAGAGACTAAAAAAAATATATAGAAAATCAGGACTTTACATGTCACTAAATAAATTTTTGGCATAAAACATGAAATAATAATATAATTTATTATTATTATTTGTTGTATTATGGACATTGCACGATCTTCGTACTGCACACCCCAGTCCTCTCTATCTAAGTGCACGCGAAAGGCATAGTGCAGAGTGCGACACAGTCTTGTTGAATATTATGTTGCTGGTAAAAGCTGAACACAAAGAGGTAAGAACAAAAAAAAGGCGCAATACCGTGACTGGAACGATACACAAATAACCCGTACATAGAGAGGAGCTTACGACGACGTTTCGGTCCGACTTGGACCATTGACGAAGGCACACAAAGAGGTAAGATCTGTATTATATATGTATTACTAAGGTCACACTAGTGGCCCACTGACCACTACTAGCGTCCCACTTACCACTACTAGTGGCCCACTCACCACTACTAGCGTCCCACTCACCACTACTAGCGGCCCACTCACCACTATTAGCGTCCCACTTACCAGTACTAGCGTCCCACTTACCAGTACTAGCGTCCCACTCACCACTACTAGCGTCCCACTTACCAATACTAGCGTCCCACTCACCACTACTAGCGTCCCACTCACCACTACTAGCGTCCCACTCACCACTAGCGTCCCACTCACCACTACTAGCGTCCCACTTACCACTACTAGTGGCCCACTCACCACTACTAGCGTCCCACTCACCACTACTAGCGGCCCACTCACCACTATTAGCGTCCCACTTACCAGTACTAGCGTCCCACTTACCAGTACTAGCGTCCCACTCACCACTACTAGCGTCCCACTTACCAATACTAGCGTCCCACTCACCACTACTAGCGTCCCACTCACCACTACTAGCGTCCCACTCACCACTAGCGTCCCACTCACCACTACTAGCGTCCCATACACCACTACTAGTGGCCCACTCACCACTACTAGCGCCCCACTCACCACTACTAGTGTCCCACTTACCACTACTAGCGTCCCACTCACCACTACTAGCGTCCCACTTACCAGTACTAGCGTCCCACTCACCACTACTAGCGTCCCACTTACCAGTACTAGCGTCCCACTCACCACTACTAGCATCCCACTCACCACTACTAGCGTCCCACTCACCACTACTAGCGGCCCACTCACCACTATTAGCGTCCCACTTACCAGTACTAGCGTCCCACTTACCAGTACTAGCGTCCCACTCACCACTACTAGCGTCCCACTTACCAGTACTAGCGTCCCACTCACCACTACTAGCGTCCCACTTACCAGTACTAGCGTCCCACTCACCACTACTAGCATCCCACTCACCACTACTAGCGTCACACTCACCACTTCTAGCGTCCCACTCACCACTAGCGTCCCACTCACCACTACTAGCGTCCCACTCACCACTACTAGCGTCCCACTTACCAGTACTAGCGTCCCATTCACCACTACTAGCGTCCCACTTACCACCACAATCCCCGGCTCACCAGCACTAGCGTCCCACTCACCACAATTCTCCACTCACCACAATCTCCACTCACCACAATCTCCCACTCACCATAATCTCCCACTCACAATCCCCCACTCACCACAATCCCCCACTCACCACAGTCCCCCACTCATCACAGTCCCCTACTCACCACAGTCCCCCACTCACCACAGTCCCCCACTCACCACAGTCCCCACTCACTACACTCCCCCACTCACCACAGTCCCCCACTCACCACAGTCCCCCACTCACCACAGTCCCCCACTCACCACAGTCCCCCACTCACCACAGTCCCTCACCACAATCCCCCACTCACCACAATCTCACACTCACCACAATTCCCCACTCACCACCCTTCCCTCACTCACCACAATTCCACACTCACCACACGTCCCCCTCACCACAATCCCCCACTCACTACAATCCCCCACTCATCACAGTCCCCCACTCACCACAGTCCCCCACTCATCACAGTCCCCTACTCACCACAGTCCCCCACTCACCACGATCCCCCACTCACCACAGTCTCCCACTCACCACAGTCCCCCACTCACCACAGTCCCCCACTCACCACAGTCCCTCACCACAATCCCCCACTCACCACAGTCCCTCACTCACCACAATTCCACACTCACCACACTTCCCCCTCACCACAATCCCCCACTCACTACAATCCCCCACTCATCACAGTCCCCCACTCACCACAGTCCCCCACTCATCACAGTCCCCTACTCACCACAGTCCCCCACTCACCACGATCCCCCACTCACCACAGTCTCCCACTCACCACAGTCCCCCACTCACCACAGTCCCCCACTCACCACAGTCCCTCACCACAATCCCCCACTCACCACAGTCCCTCACTCACCACAATTCCACACTCACCACACTTCCCCCTCACCACAATCCCCCACTCACTACAATCCCCCACTCATCACAGTCCCCCACTCACCACAGTCCCCCACTCATCACAGTCCCCCACTCACCACAGTCCCTCACTCACCACAATCCCCCACTCACCACAGTCCCCCACTCACCACAGTCCCTCAAAACAATTCTCCAATCACCACAATCCCCCACTCACCACAATTCCCCACTCACCACCCTTCCCTCACTCACCACAATTCCACACTCACCACACTTCCCCCTCACCACAATCCCCCACTCACTACAATCCCCCACTCATCACAGTCCCCCACTCACCACAGTCCCCCACTCACCACAGTCCCCCACTCACCACACTCCACCACTCACCACAGTCCCCCACTCACCACAATCCTCCACTCACCACAATCCCCCACTCATCACAGTCCCCCACTCACCACAGTCCCCCACTCACCACAGTCCCCCACTCACCACAGTCCCTCACTCACCACAATCCCCCACTCACCACAGTCCCTCTCCACAATTCCCCACTCACCACCCTTCCCTCACTCACCACAATTCCACACTCACCACACTTCCCCCTCACCACAATCCCCCACTCACCACAATTCCCCACCCACCACAATTCCCCACCCACCACAATTCCCCACCCACAATCCCTCACTCACCACAATCCCCCACTCACCACAGTCCCCCACTCACCACACTTCCCTTACTACAATTCCCCACTCACCACACTTCCCCACTCACCACAATCCCCCACCCACCACTATCCCCCACTCACAACAATTCCCCACTCACCACACTTCCCTCACTCACTACAATTCCCCACTCACCACAATCCTCCACCCACCACAATCCCCCACTCACCACAATTCCTCACTCACCACACTTCCCTCACTCACCACAATCCCCCACTCACCACAATCCCTTACCACAATCCCCCACTCACCACAATCCCTTACCACAATCCCCCACTCACCACAACATCCCACTCGCCACAATCCCCCACTCACCACAACGTCCCACTCACCACAACGTCCCGCTCACCAAAATCCCCCACTCACCACAATCAACCACTCACCACAATCCCCCACTCACCACAACGTCCCAATCACGAAAATCCCCCACTCACCACAATCCCTCACCACAATCCCCCAATTACCACAACGTCCCACTCACCACAATTTCCCACTCACCACAATTTCTCACTCACCATAATCCCCCACCACAATCCCCCACCCACCACAATCACTCACTCACCACAATCCTTCAGTCACCACAATCCCTCACTCACCACAATCCCCCACCCACCACAATCCCCCACTCACCACAATCCCCCACCACAATCCCCCACCCACCACAATCACTCACCACAATCCTTCACTCACCACAATCCCTCACTAACCACAATCCCCCACCCACCACAATCCCTCACTAACCACAATCCCCCACCTACTGCAACCCCTCACCACAATCCCTCACTCACCACAATCCCTTACCACAATCTCCCACTCACCATAATCTTCCACTCACAATCCCCCACTCACAACAATCCCCCACTCACCAAAGCCCCCCACTCATCACAGTCCCCCATTAACCACAGTCCCCAACTAACCACAATCCCCCACTAACCACAATCCCTACTTACCACAATCCGCACTAACCACAATCACCACTAACCACAATCCCCACTAACCACAATCCCTCACTAACCACAATCCCCCACCCACCACAATCCCTCACTAACCACAATCCCCCACCCACCACAATCCCTCACTAACCACAATCCCCCACCCACCACAATCCCCCACCCACCACAGTCCCCCACTCACCACAGTCCCAAACTCACCATAATCCTTCACTCACCACAGTCCCCCACTCACCACAGTCCCAAACTCACCATAATCCTTCACTCACCACAGTCCCCCACTCACCACAGTCCCCCACTCATCACAGTCCCTCAAAACAATTCTCCAATCACCGCAATCCCCCACTCGCCACAATTTCCCACTCACCACCCTTCCCTCACTCACCACAATTTCTCACTCACCACACTTCCCCCTCACCACAATCCCCCACTAACCACAATCCCCCACCCACCACAATCCCTCACTAACCACAATCCCCCACCCACCACAATCCCTCACTCACACTTCCCTCACCACACTTCCCCACTCACCACACTTCCCCACTCATTTACAGTCCCCCACCCTCCACAATCCCCCACTCACCACAATTCCCCACTCACACTTCCCTTACTACAATTCCCCACTCACCACACTTCCCTACTCACCACAGTCCCCCACTCACCACAATTCCCCACTCACCACACTTCCCTCACTCACTACAATTCCCCACTTACCACACTTCCACACTCCCCCACTCACCACAATCCCTCATTCACCACAATCCTCCACTCACCACAATCCCCCACTTTCCACAATCCCCCATTCACCACAATCCCCCACTCACCACAATCCCCCACTCACCACACTCCCCCACTCACCACAATCCCCCGCTCACCACAATCCCTTACCACAATCCCCCACTCACCACAACGTCCCACTCACCAGCACTACTAGCAACACAACACTCACCACAACGTCCCACTCACCAGCACTAACAACGCCCCACTCACCACAACGTCCCACTCACCAGCACTACTAACAACACAACACTCACCACAACGTCCCACTCACCAGCACTAACAATGCCCCACTCACCACAACGTCCCACTCACCAGCACTACTAACAACACAACACTCACCACAACGTCCCTCTCACCAGCACTACTTACAACACAACACTCACCACAACGTCCCACTCACCAGCACTACTAACAACACAACACTCACCACAACGTCCCTCTCACCAGCACTACTTACAACACAACACTCACCACAACGTCCCACTCACCAGCACTAACAACACAACACTCACCACAACGTCCCACTCACCAGCACTACTAACAACACAACACTCACCACAACGTCCCACTCACCAGCACTAACAATGCCCCACTCACCACAACGTCCCACTCACCAGCACTACTAACAACACAACACTCACCACAACGTCCCACTCACCAGCACTACTAACAACACAACACTCACCACAACGTCCCACTCACCAGCACTACTAACAACACAACACTCACCACAACGTCCCACTCACCAGCACTACTAACAACACAACACTCACCACAACGTCCCACTCACCAGCACTAACAACACAACACGATGCATCAGACAGACACTAAACAGCTCGCCCATCATCTCTCTCTTATCAACCCTGGCGAGTGCTGGTGGGTACTGCCCCCCCACCCTACAGGGGGGTGGGTGGGGCAGGACCCACCCTCGCCCACAAGGGTAGGTCAGGGGTAAACCACGCCCATAAGATCGAAGGACAAAGGTATACGATGATGAATATGACCCTTAAGAGAGGTCAGTGCTTGATACCTGTCCAGCCACCCCGTGTACGTCTTCTGCAGCACACACACACACACACACACACACACACACACACACACACACACACACACACACACACACACACACACACACACACACACACATACACACACACACACACAGACACACACACACACACACACACACACACACACACACACACACACACACACACACACACACACACACACACATATATATATATATATATATATATATATATATATATATATATATATATATATATATATCTTTAAGACGAGGTATGACAAAGCTCAGGAAGTAGAGAGAGAGGACCCAGTAGCGATCAATGAAGAGGCGGGGCCAGGAGCTGAGTATCGACCCCTGCAACCACAATTAGGTGAGTACAATCAGGTGAGTACACACACACACACACACAACATCTCTCCGTGGGTTCTGAGAGAGGGAGCAGAGGCACTGTGTGACCCACCAACAACAATCTTCACATCTCTCATAACAGCAACTACCTGAGGTGTGGAAGACAGCAAATGTAGTTCCAGTTTTTTTATGAAAGACACAAAACATTAAACTACAGACGAGTGTCACTGACATGTATAGTATGCAGTGTCAGGAAGAAGATTATCAGGAGAAGAGTGGTGGAACACCTAGAAGAGTGGTGGAACACCTAGAAGAGTGGTGGAACACCTAGAAGAGTGGTGGAACACCTAGAAGAGTGGTGGAGCACCTAGAAGAGTGGTGGAACACCTAGAAGAGTGGTGGAGCACCTAGAAGAGTGGTGGAGCACCTAGAAGAGTGGTGGAACACCTAGAAGAGTGGTGGAACACCTAGAAGAGTGGTGGAACACCTAGAAGAGTGGTGGAACACCTAGAAGAGTGGTGGAACACCTAGAAGAGTGGTGGAGCACCTAGAAGAGTGGTGGAGCACCTAGAAGAGTGGTGGAGCACCTAGAAGAGTGGTGGAGCACCTAAAAAGGAACGGGCTAATACACGACAACCAGCACGGCTTCAAGGAAGGGAAATCCTGTGTCACAAACCTACTGGAGTTCTATGACAAGGTCACGGAAGTAAGACAGGACAGAGAGGGATGAGTAAACTGTATCTTCTTGGACTGTATGAAGGCTTTCGATGCAGTACCACACAAGAGACTGGTTGAAAAACTAGGGCAATAGGCAGGAATAGCAGGGGAAGTATTACAATGGATCAGGGAATACCTGACAGGAAGGAAACAACGTGTGTTGGTACGAAACAAGGTGTTAGAGTGGGTGCATGTGTCAAGTGGGGTCCCAAAAGGGTCAGTCCTGGGTCTGGTGCTGTTTCTAGTGTATGTGAATGATATGACGGAAGGGATAGATTCAGAGGTGTCCCTGTTTGCTGACGATGTGAAGCTAATGAGGAGAATACAAGTGGATGAGGATGAGGTAAGACTACAAGAGGATCTGGACAGGCTGCAAGCCTGGTCCAACAACTGGCTCCAGGAGATTAACCTCAGTAAGTGCAAGGTCATGAAGATTGGGGAAGGGCAAAGAAGATCACAGAGTACAGTCTAGGGGCCAAAGACTACAAACCACATTCAAGAAAAAGGATCTTGGGGTGAGTATAACACCGAGCACATCTCCTGAGGCACACATCATCCAAATAACTGCTGCAGCATATGGGTGCCTAGCAAACCTGAGTAAGGAATTGTTCAAGATTCTGTACACTGTGTACGTCAGGCCCATACTGGAGTATGCAGCACCAGTTTGGAGCCCACACCTGGTCAAGCAAGTCAAGAAATTAGAGAAAGTGCAAAGGTTTGCAACACGGATAGTTCCGGAGCTCAGGGACATATCCCACAAAGAGAGGTTAAGAGAAATCGACCTGACGACACTGGAGGACAGGAGAGATAGGGAGGATAGATAACGACATATAAAATACTAAGAGGAATTGACAAGGTTTACCTGGAGTTTACCTGAAGAGAGTTCCGGGAATCAACGCCCCCGCGGCTCAGTCTGTGACCAGGCCTCCTGGTGGATCAGAGCCTGATCAACCAGGCTGTTACTGCTGGCTGCACACAGTCCAATGTACGGGCCACAGCCCGGCTGGTCAGGTACCGACTTTAGGTGCTTGTCCAGTGCCAGCTTGAAGACTGTCAGAGGTCTATTGGTAATCCCCCTTATGTATACTGGGAGGCAGTTGAACAGTCTCGGGCCCCTGACACTTATTGTATTGTCTCTTAACGTGCTAGTGACACCCCTGCTTTTCATTGGGGGATGTTGCATCGTCTGCCGAGTCTTTTGCTTTCGTTGTGAGTGATTTTCTTGTGCAAGTTCGGTACTAGTCCCTCTAGGATTTTCCAGGTGTATATAATCATGTATCTCTCCCGCCTGCGTTCCAGGGAATACAGGTTCAGGAACTTCAAGCGCTCCCAGTAATTGAGGTGTTTTATCTCCGTTATGCGCGCCGTGAAGGTTCTCTGTACATTTTCTAGGTCAGCAATTTCACCTGCCTTGAAAGGTGCTGTTAGTGTGCAGCAATATTCCAGCCTAGATAGAACAAGCGATAGGGTGGACAGAGACAGGATGTTCCAGAGATGTGACACAGCACCAAGACGACAAAACTGGAAGTTGAAGACTCAGATGAGTCAAAGGGATGTTAGGAAGTATTTCTTCAGTCATAGAGTTGTCAGGAAGTGGAATAGTCTGGAGAGTGATGTAGTGGAGGCAGGATCCATACATAGCTTTAAGAAGAGGTATGATAAAGCTCATGGAGCAGGGAGAGAGAGGACCTAGTAGCCACCAGTGAAGAGGTGGGGCCAGGAACTGTGAAATGACCCCTGCAACCACAACTAGGTGAGTACAACTAGGTAAGTACAACTAGGTGAGTACAACTAGGTGAGTACAGCTAGGTGAGTACAACTAGGCGAGTACAACTAGGCGAGTACAACTAGGTGAGTACAACTAGGCGAGTACAACTGAGTACAACTAGGTGAGTACAACTAGGTGAGTACAAATAGGCGAGTACAACTAGGTGAGTACAACTAGGCGAGTACAACTAGGTGAGTACAACTAGGTGAGTACAGCTAGGTGAGTACAACTAGGCGAGTACAACTAGGCGAGTACAACTATTGAGTACAACTAGGCGAGTACAACTAGGTGAGTACAACTAGGTGAGTACAACTAAGTACGACTAGGCGAGTACAACTAGGCGAGTACAACTATTGAGTACAACTAGATGAGTACAACTAGGTGAGTACAACTATTGAGTACAACCAGGTGAGTACAACTAGGTGAGTACAACTGAGTACAACTAGGTGAGTACAACTAGGTGAGTACAACTAGGCGAGTACAACTAGGTGAGTACAACTAGGCGAGTACAACTAGGCGAGTACAGCTAGGCGAATACAACTAGGTGAGTACAACTAGACGAGTACAACTAGGTGAGTACAACTAGGTGAGTACAACTAGGTGAGTACAACTAGGCGAGTACAACTAGACGAGTACAACTAGGTGAGTACAACTAGGCGAGTACAACTAGGTGAGTACAACTAGGTGAGTACAACTAGGCGAGTACAACTAGGTGAGTACAACTAGGCGAGTACAACTAGGTGAGTACAACTAGGCGAGTACAACTAGGTGAGTACAACTAGGTGAGTACAACTAGGCGAGTACAACTAGACGAGTACAACTAGGTGAGTACAACTAGGCGAGTACAATTAGGTGAGTACAACTAGGCGAGTGCAACTAGGCGAGTACAACTAGGTGAGTGCAACTAGGCGAGTACAACTAGGTGAGTGCAACTAGGCGATTGCAACTAGGTGAGTGCAACTAGGCGAGTACAACTAGGTGAGTACAACTAGGTGAGTACAACTAGGTGAGTGCAACTAGGCGAGTACAACTAGGCGAGTACAACTAGGTGAGTACAACTAGGTGAGTGCAACTAGGCGAGTACAACTAGGCGAGTACAACTAGGTGAGTACAACTAGGTGAGTACAACTAGGTGAGTACAACTAGGCGAGTACACACATACATATCCTGTTACTGGTCCTCACAGTGATCAACCACCGTTAGACTGACTTATGAGTCATTCAACAGTGACTTGCAGTGATCTCCTCACTGACATTATCACTGTCCCACTGAAAGATAAACTTGAACTTCAAGTTACTGCTCCAGTTATCTCCAAGGAACCAGGACTTTAAGTTAGATGTGTATTGTATCCTTGTTGGTATCGGTACTTGGGTGTATATACACTGCTGTTCCCACTGTATATACACTGAGTAGCAGTGTGTATATACTGAGAATAGTTTACCTGGAGAGAGTTCCGGGGGTCAACGCCCCCGCGGTCCGGTCTGTGACCAGGCCTCCTGGTGGATCAGAGCCTGATCAACCAGACTGTTACTGCTGGCTGCACGCAAACCAACGTACGAGCCACAGCCCGGCTGGTCAGGAACCGACTTTAGGTGCTTGTCCAGTGCCAGCTTGAAGACTGCCAGGGGTCTGTTGGTAATCCCCCTTATGTATGCTGGGAGGCAGTTGAACAGTCTCGGGCCCCTGACACTTATTGTATGGTCTCTTAACGTGCTAGTGACACCCATGCTTTTCATTGGGGGGATGTTGCATCGTCTGTGAAGTCTTTTCCTTTCGTAGTGAGTGATTTTCGTGTGCAAGTTCGGTACTAGTCCCTCTAGGATTTTCCAGGTGTATATAATCATGTATCTCTCCCTCCTGCATTCCAGGGAATACAAGTTTAGGAACCTCAAGCGCTCCCAGTAATTGAGGTGTTTTATCTCCGTTATGCGCGCTGTGAAGGTTCTCTGTACATTTTCTAGGTCAGCAATTTCACCTGCCTTGAAAGGTGCTGTTAGTGTGCAGCAATATTCCAGCCTAGATAGAACAAGTGACCTGAAGAGTGTCATCATGGGCTTGGCCTCCCTAGTTTTGAAGGTTCTTATTATCCATCCTGTCATTTTTCTAGCAGATGTGATTGATACAATGTTATGGTCCTTGAAGGTGAGATCCTCCGACATGATCACTCCC
This sequence comes from Cherax quadricarinatus, assembly GCF_038502225.1. Taxonomy (NCBI): domain Eukaryota; kingdom Metazoa; phylum Arthropoda; class Malacostraca; order Decapoda; family Parastacidae; genus Cherax; species Cherax quadricarinatus. The sequence continues at coordinate 204,815 of NW_027195051.1, forward strand.
AGGTCTTTGACGTTGGTGTTTCGCTCTATTTTGTGGCCAGAATTTGTTTTGTACTCTGATGAAGATTTAATTTCCTCGTGTTTACCATATCTGAGTAATTGAAATTTCTCATCGTTGAACTTCATATTGTTTTCTGCAGCCCACTGAAAGATTTGGTTGATGTCCGCCTGGAGCCTTGCAGTGTCTGCAATGGAAGACACTGTCATGCAGATTCGGGTGTCATCTGCAAAGGAAGACACGGTGCTGTGGCTGACATCCTTGTCTATGTCGGATATGAGGATGAGGAACAAGATGGGAGCGAGTACTGTGCCTTGTGGAACAGAGCTTTTCACCGTAGCTGCCTCGGACTTTACTCTGTTGACGACTACTCTCTGTGTTGTTAGTGAGGAAATTATAGATCCATCGACCGACTTTTCCTGTTATTCCTTTACCACGCATTTTGTGCGCTATTACGCCATGGTCACACTTGTCGAAGGCTTTTGCAAAGTCTGTATATATTACATCTGCATTCTTTTTGTCTTTTAGTGCATTTAGGACCTTGTCGTAGTGATCCAATAGTTGAGACAGACAAGAGCGACCTGTTCTAAACCCATGTTGCCCTGGGTTGTGTAACTGATGGGTTTCTAGATGGGTGGTGATCTTGCTTCTTAGGACCCTTTCAAAGATTTTTATGATATGGGATGTTAGTGCTATTGGTCTGTAGTTCTTTGTTGTTGCTTTACTGCCCCCTTTGTGGAGTGGGGCTATGTCTGTTGTTTTTAGTAACTGTGGGACGACCCCCATGTCCATGCTCCCTCTCCATAGGATGGAAAAGGCTCGTGATAGGGGCTTCTTGCAGTTCTTGATGAACACGGAGTTCCATGAGTCTGGCCCTGGGGCAGAGTGCATGGGCATGTCATTTATCGCCTGTTCGAAGTCATTTGGCGTCAGGATAACATCAGACAGGCTTGTGTTAACCAAATTCTCTGGCTCTCTCATAAAAAATTCATTTTGATCTTTGACTCTCAGTCTGGTTAGCGGCTTGCTAAGAACTGAGTCATATTGGGACTTGAGTAGCTCACTCATTTCCTTGCTGTCATCTGTGTAGGACCCATCTTGTTTAAGTAGAGGCCCAATACTGGACGTTGTTCTCGACTTTGATTTGGCATAGGAGAAGAAATACTTTGGGTTTCTTTCGATTTCATTTATGGCTTTTAGTTTTTCCCGCGATTCCTGACTCCTATAAGATTCCTTTAGCTTAAGTTCGATGCTTGCTATTTCTCTGACCAGTGTCTCCCTACGCATTTCAGATGTATTGACCTCTTTTAGCCGCTCTGTTATTCTTTTCCGTCGCCTGTAAAGGAAGCGCCTGTCTCTTTCTATTTTACATCTACTCCTCCTTTTTCTTAGAGGAATAAGCCTTGTGCATACATCGAGTGCCACCAAGTTAATCTGTTCTAGGCATAAGTTGGGGTCTGTGTTGCTTAGTATATCTTCCCAGCTTATATCGGTTAGGACTTGGTTTACTTGGTCCCACTTTATGTTTTTGTTATTGAAGTTGAATTTGGTGAATGCTCCCTCGTGACTAGTCTCATTATGTCGGTCTGGGGCTCCACGCATACATGTCTGAACCTCAATTATGTTGTGATCTGAGTATATTGTATTTGATATGGTGACATTTCTTATCAGATCATCATTGTTAGTGAAGATGAGGTCTAGTGTATTCTCCAGTCTAGTAGGCTCTATTATTTGCTGGTTTAAATTGAATTTTGTGCAGAGATTTAAAAGCTCGTGTGAGTGTGAGTTTTCATCAGAGCTGCCTCCTGGTGTTATTACTGCAACAATATTATTTGCTATATTCCTCCATTTTAGGTGCCTTAAGTTGAAATCCCCCAGGAGCAAGATGTTGGGTGCAGGAGCTGTTAGATTTTCCAGACAGTGGTTAATTTTTAACAGCTGTTCCTGGAATTGCTGGGATGTTGCAACCGGAGGCTTGTAGACTACCACAATGACTAGGTTTTGGTTCTCGACCTTTACTGCTAAAACTTCCACTACATCATTTGAGGCATTAAGCAGTTCTGTGCAAACAAGTGACTCTGCAATGTACAGGCCAACCCCCCCCCCCTTTTGCCTGTTCACTCTGTCACATCTGTATAGGTTGTAACCTGGGATCCATATTTCGTTGTCCAAGTGATCCTTTATGTGGGTCTCAGTGAAAGCCGCGAACATTGCCTTTGCCTCTGCAAACAGTCCACGGATGAAAGGTATTTTGTTGTTTGTTGCTGGCTTTAGACCCTGTATATTTGCAAAGAAGAATGTCATCGGACTGGTGGTATTGTTGGTACTGGGGGGGGGATTTTTTTCCGGCATTAGTATCTGTATCTGTTGGTTTGGAGTGGAGGCCATCGACTGTGGTTCCACTCCAGGAATCACTGGATTTGGTGTACGATTTCTGCCAATTCCTGCCAGTTTTTTTTCCTTCCTGGCACTAAAAAACCTCTCCCTCTTGAGTGGCTGTGGCTACCCAGGTTTTCCCATGGCCTGGATGTTTTGTATATTTTTGTCCCCTTTAGATGGTGTGCCTGGCAATTTAAGTTATAGCACTGTCTTTCCTGTACTGAAGAGGGACACATTTCAGGGTGAAAAAGCTTAAAGGAAGTGAGTTTGCATTTTCCTGTTGTCATATGGGCATGGCATTTTCTAGGGTGGTCAAAGTTGCACGTCCCATCTGTTTTTCTAGATTTCTCATGCCAGCAGATACCAAGTGCATAGTATGTGCACAGGCTTGGTATCTGTTTGCCTTGGGTTTCTGTGACTGTATTCCCTGTTGGTGCATGTTTACCTGTCTCTTTCCTATCCTCACTAGTACTAACAATGGGGCTCTCACCAGTTGTTTCTGGTAATATATCCTCACTATTGCTCTATGGCCCTCTTCTACAGCAGTAGCCTGGAACCTAACCTGCTGTATAAGTGGGGCCCTCTTCTACAGCAGTAGCCTGGAACTTAACCTGCTGTATAAGTGGGGCCCTCTTCTACAGCAGTAGCCTGGAACTTAACCTGCTGTATAAGTGGGGCCCTCTTCTACAGCAGTAGCCTGGAACTTAACCTGCTGTATAAGTGGGGCCCTCTTCTACAGCAGTAGCCTGGAACTTAACCTGCTGTATAAGTGGGGCCCTCTTCTACAGCAGTAGCCTGGAACTTAACCTGCTGTATAAGTGGGGCCCTCTTCTACAGCAGTAGCCTGGAACCTAACCTGCTGTATAAGTGGGGCCCTCTTCTACAGCAGTAGCCTGGAACTTAACCTGCTGTATAAGTGGGGCCCTCTTCTACAGCAGTAGCCTGGAACCTAACCTGCTGTATAAGTGGGGCCCTCTTCTACAGCAGTAGCCTGCAACTTAACCTGCTGTATAAGTGGGGCCCTCTTCTACAGCAGTAGCCTGGAACCTAACCTGCTGTATAAGTGGGGCCCTCTTCTACAGCAGTAGCCTGGAACTTAACCTGCTGTATAAGTGGGGCCCTCTTCTACAGCAGTAGCCTGGAACCTAACCTGCTGTATAAGTGGGGCCCTCTTCTACAGCAGTAGCCTGGAACTTAACCTGCTGTATAAGTGGGGCCCTCTTCTACAGCAGTAGCCTGGAACCTAACCTGCTGTATAAGTGGGGCCCTCTTCTACAGCAGTAGCCTGGAACTTAACCTGCTGTATAAGTGGGGCCCTCTTCTACAGCAGTAGCCTGGAATTTAACCTGCTGTATAAGTGGGGCCCTCTTCTACAGCAGTAGCCTGGAACTTAACCTGCTGTATAAGTGGGGTCCTCTTCTACAGCAGTAGCCTGGAACTTAACCTGCTGTATAAGTGGGGCCCTCTTCTACAGCAGTAGCCTGGAACCTAACCTGCTGTATAAGTGGGGCCCTCTTCTACAGCAGTAGTCTGGAACTTAACCTGCTGTATAAGTGGGGCCCTCTTCTACAGCAGTAGCCTGGAACCTAACCTGCTGTATAAGTGGGGCCCTCTTCTACAGCAGTAGCCTGGAACTTAACCTGCTGTATAAGTGGGGCCCTCTTCTACAGCAGTAGCCTGGAACTTAACCTGCTGTATAAGTGGGGCCCTCTTCTACAGCAGTAGCCTGGAACTTAACCTGCTGTATAAGTGGGGCCCTCTTCTACAGCAGTAGCCTGCAACTTAACCTGCTGTATAAGTGGGGCCCTCTTCTACAGCAGTAGCCTGGAACCTAACCTGCTGTATAAGTGGGGCCCTCTTCTACAGCAGTAGCCTGGAACTTAACCTGCTGTACAAGTGGGGCCCTCCTCTACAGCAGTAGCCTGGAACCTAACCTGCTGTACAAGTGGGGCCCTCTTCTACAGCAGTAGCCTGGAACCTAACCTGCTGTACAAGTGGGGGCCCTCTTCTACAGCAGTAGCCTGGAACTTAACCTGCTGTACAAGTGGGGCCCTCTTCTACAGCAGTAGCCTGGAACCTAACCTGCTGTACAAGTGGGGCCCTCTTCTACAGCAGTAGTCTGGAACCTAACCTGCTGTACAAGTGGGGCCCTCCTCTACAGCAGTAGCCTGGAACCTAACCTGCTGTATAAGTGGCGCCCTCCTCTACAGCAGTAGCCTGGAACTTAACCTGCTGTACAAGTGGGGCCCTCCTCTACAGCAGTAGCTTGGAACCTAACCTGCTGTATAAGTGGCGCCCTCCTCTACAGCAGTAGCCTGGAACCTAACCTGCTGTACAAGTGGGGCCCTCCTCTACAGCAGTAGCCTGGAACCTAACCTGCTGTACAAGTGGCGCCCTCCTCTACAGCAGTAGCCTGGAACCTAACCTGCTGTACAAGTGGGGCCCTCTTCTACAGCAGTAGCCTGGAACCTAACCTGCTGTACAAGTGGGGCCCTCTTCTACAGCAGTAGCCTGGAACCTAACCTGCTGTACAAGTGGGGCCCTCTTCTACAGCAGTAGCCTGGAACCTAACCTGCTGTATAAGTGGAGCCCTCTTCTACAGCAGTAGCCTGGAACTTAACCTGCTGTACAAGTGGGGCCCTCTTCTACAGCAGTAGCCTGGAACCTAACCTGCTGTATAAGTGGAGCCCTCTTCTACAGCAGTAGCCTGGAACCTAACCTGCTGTATAAGTGGAGCCCTCTTCTACAGCAGTAGCCTGGAACTTAACCTGCTGTATAAGTGGCGCCCTCCTCTACAGCAGTAGCCTGGAACCTAACCTGCTGTATAAGTGGGGCCCTCTTCTACAGCAGTAGCCTGGAACTTAACCTGCTGTATAAGTGGAGCACTCTTCTACAGCAGTAGCCTGGAACTTAACCTGCTGTATAAGTGGAGCACTCTTCTACAGCAGTAGCCTGGAACCTAACCTGCTGTACAAGTGGGGCCCTCTTCTACAGCAGCAGCCTGGAACCTAACCTGCTGTACAAGTGGGGCCCTCCTCTACAGCAGTAGCCTGAAACCTAACCTGCTGTACAAGTGGGGCCCTCTTCTACAGCAGTAGCCTGGAACCTAACCTGCTGTACAAGTGGGGCCCTCTTCTACAGCAGTAGCCTGGAACCTAACCTGCTGTACAAGTGGGGCCCTCTTCTACAGCAGTAGCCTGGAACTTAACCTGCTGTATAAGTGGGGCCCTCTTCTACAGCAGTAGCCTGGAACTTAACCTGCTGTACAAGTGGGGCCCTCTTCTACAGCAGTAGCCTGGAACTTAACCTGCTGTATAAGTGGGGCCCTCTTCTACAGCAGTAGCCTGGAACCTAACCTGCTGTACAAGTGGGGCCCTCTTCTACAGCAGTAGCCTGGAACTTAACCTGCTGTATAAGTGGGGCCCTCTTCTACAGCAGTAGCCTGGAACTTAACCTGCTGTACAAGTGGGGCCCTCTTCTACAGCAGTAGCCTGGAACCTAACCTGCTGTACAAGTGGGGCCCTCCTCTACAGCAGTAGCCTGGAACCTAACCTGCTGTACAAGTGGGGCCCTCTTCTACAGCAGTAGCCTGGAACTTAACCTGCTGTACAAGTGGGGCCCTCTTCTACAGCAGTAGCCTGGAACCTAACCTGCTGTACAAGTGGGGCCCTCTTCTACAGCAGTAGCCTGCAACTTAACCTGCTGTACAAGTGGGGCCCTCTTCTACAGCAGTAGCCTGGAACTTAACCTGCTGTACAAGTGGGGCCCTCCTCTACAGCAGTAGCCTGGAACCTAACCTGCTGTACAAGTGGGGCCCTCCTCTACAGCAGTAGCCTGGAACCTAACCTGCTGTACAAGTGGGGCCCTCCTCTACAGCAGTAGCCTGGAACCTAACCTGCTGTACAAGTGGGGCCCTCCTCTACAGCAGTAGCCTGGAACTTAACCTGCTGTACAAGTGGGGCCCTCTTCTACAGCAGTAGCCTGGAACCTAACCTGCTGTACAAGTGGGGCCCTCCTCTACAGCAGTAGCCTGGAACCTAACCTGCTGTACAAGTGGGGCCCTCTTCTACAGCAGTAGCCTGGAACCTAACCTGCTGTACAAGTGGGGCCCTCCTCTACAGCAGTAGCCTGGAACCTAACCTGCTGTACAAGTGGGGCCCTCCTCTACAGCAGTAGCCTGGAACCTAACCTGCTGTACAAGTGGGGCCCTCTTCTACAGCAGTAGCCTGGAACTTAACCTGCTGTACAAGTGGGGCCCTCTTCTACAGCAGTAGCCTGGAACTTAACCTGCTGTACAAGTGGGGCCCTCTTCTACAGCAGTAGCCTGGAACCTAACCTGCTGTACAAGTGGGGCCCTCTTCTACAGCAGCAGCCTGGAACCTAACCTGCTGTACAAGTGGGGCCCTCCTCTACAGCAGTAGCCTGGAACCTAACCTGCTGTACAAGTGGGGCCCTCTTCTACAGCAGTAGCCTGGAACCTAACCTGCTGTACAAGTGGGGCCCTCCTCTACAGCAGTAGCCTGGAACTTAACCTGCTGTACAAGTGGGGCCCTCTTCTACAGCAGTAGCCTGGAACTTAACCTGCTGTACAAGTGGGGCCCTCTTCTACAGCAGTAGCCTGGAACCTAACCTGCTGTACAAGTGGGGCCCTCTTCTACAGCAGCAGCCTGGAACCTAACCTGCTGTACAAGTGGGGCCCTCCTCTACAGCAGTAGCCTGGAACCTAACCTGCTGTACAAGTGGTGCCCTCCTCTACAGCAGTAGCCTGGAACCTAACCTGCTGTACATGTGGGGCCCTCTTCAACAGCAGTAGCCTGGAACCTAACCTGTTGTACAAGTGGGGCCCTCCTCTACGGCAGTAGCCTGGAACCTAACCTGCTGTACAAGTGGGGCCCTCCTCTACAGCAGTAGCCTGGAACCTAATTTGCTGTATAAGTGGGGCCCTCCAGTACAGAAAGTAGCCTGGAACCTAACCTGCTGTACAAGTGGGGCCCTCTTCTACAGCAGTAGCCTGGAACCTAACCTGCTGTACAAGTGGGGCCCTCTTCTACAGCAGTAGCCTGGAACCTAACCTGCTGTACAAGTGGGGCCCTCTTCTACAGCAGTAGCCTGGAACCTAACCTGCTGTACAAGTGGGGCCCTCTTCTACAGCAGTAGCCTGGAACCTAACCTGCTGTACAAGTGGGGCCCTCTTCTACAGCAGTAGCCTGGAACCTAACCTGCTGTACAAGTGGGGCCCTCTTCTACAGCAGTAGCCTGGAACCTAACCTGCTGTACAAGTGGGGCCCTCTTCTACAGCAGTAGCCTGGAACCTAACCTGCTGTACAAGTGGGGCCCTCTTCTACAGCAGTAGCCTGGAACCTAACCTGCTGTACAAGTGGGGCCCTCCTCTACAGCAGTAGCCTGGAACCTAACCTGCTGTACAAGTGGGGCCCTCCTCTACAGCAGTAGCCTGGAACCTAACCTGCTGTACAAGTGGGGCCCTCCTCTACAGCAGTAGCCTGGAACCTAACCTGCTGTACAAGTGGGGCCCTCTTCTACAGCAGTAGCCTGGAACCTAACCTGCTGTACAAGTGGGGCCCTCCTGTACAGCAGTAGCCTGGAACCTAACCTGCTGTACAAGTGGGGCCCTCCTCTACAGCAGTAGCCTGGAACCTAACCTGCTGTACAAGTGGTGCCCTCCTCTACAGCAGTAGCCTGGAACCTAACCTGCTGTACATGTGGGGCCCTCTTCTACAGCAGTAGCCTGGAACCTAACCTGTTGTACAAGTGGGGCCCTCCTCTACGGCAGTAGCCTGGAACCTAACCTGCTGTACAAGTGGGGCCCTCCTCTACAGCAGTAGCCTGGAACCTAATTTGCTGTATAAGTGGGGCCCTCCAGTACAGAAAGTAGCCTGGAACCTAACCTGCTGTACAAGTGGGGCCCTCCTCTACAGCAGTAGCCTGGAACCTAATTTGCTGTATTGTTGGGGCCCTCCAGTACAGAAAGTAGCCTGGAACCTAACCTGCTGTACAAGTGGGGCCCTCCTCTACAGCAGTAGCCTGGAACCTAACCTGCTGTACAAGTGGGGCCCTCCTCTACAGCAGTAGCCTGGAACCTAACCTGCTGTATAAGCAGGGTCCTCCAGTACAGAAAGTAGCCTGGAACCTAACCTGCTGTATAAGCAGGGTCCTCCTGTACAGAAATTAGCCTGGAACCTAACCTGCTGTATAAACAGGGTCCTCCTGTACAGAAAGTAGCCTGGAACCTAACCTGCTGTATAAGCAGGGTCCTCCTGTGCAGAAAGTAGCCTGGAACCTAACCTGCTGTATAAGCAGGGGCCTCCTGTACAGAAAGTAGCCTGGAACCTAACCTGCTGTGTAAGCAGGGTCCTCCTGTACAGAAAGTAGCCTGGAACCTAACCTGCTGTATAAGCAGGGTCTTCCTGTACAGAAAGTAGCCTGGAACCTAACCTGCTGTATAAGCAGGGTCCTCCTGTACAGAAAGTAGCCTGGAACCTAACCTGCTGTATAAGCAGGGTCCTCCTGTACAGAAAGTAGCCTGGAACCTAACCCGCTGTATAAGCAGGGTCCTCCTGTACAGAAAGTAGCCTGGAACCTAACCCGCTGTATAAGCAGGGTCCTCCTGTACAGAAAGTAGCCTGGAATCTAACCCGCTGTATAAGCAGGGTCCTCCTGTACAGAAAGTAGCCTGGAACCTAATCTGCTGTATAAGCAGGGCCCTCCTCTACAGAAAGTAGCCTGGAACCTAACCTGCTGTGTAAGCAGGGTCCTCCTGTACAGCAACTGAATAAATGACAGTAAACACAAATTTTTTTTTTCCTATCCTGGTGGAAGATCAACCACTGGATTAGAAACAAAAGAGAGTGATTCACTGGCACAGTTTTTGTTAAATATATTTAAAATACAATATAAAACATCTTTGGTGATCACACTGCACATGAACACACTCTTATAAATACAACAAATTTTATACAAATACAACCTATGCATCTGTTGTGTAAAACTAATCATACATTTTTTTTTTTTTTTGTAAAAAAAACTCATAAAAAAACAATTTTTCTAAAATGAACTGTATAACCCTCTCAGGTTTAGCACTTATTTTAAATATATTATTATTTAATACAGGTGCTCTTTGATTTACAATGGGGGTTTACCCTCCGATGAACGTGTTGTAAGTCAAAACACATCGTATCATAAGTTAATAACATTGCAAGTCAAAAATGAATATGATATGCTAAATAAATAAATAAATAACTATTGTCAATGAATAAATAAATTAAATAATTACTGCAACTAAATACAAGTATTGAAAAGTAAATAAATGAATACATGTTATGGACTTGTTGCCTTCATGCTGGGACTTGTTGCCTTCATGCTGGGACTTGTTGCCTTCATGCTGGGACTTGTTGCCTTCATGCTGGGTAATTATTTTATGTTTCATCTTCAAAGTAATTGCTTTTGTACCATCGTAAAGTTGAAATATAACCTTCGTAAATCTAGGAGCACCTGTATACCTTTATTATTATTATTATTATTTTCTAAAATAAATGCAGCCTCTCCTCACTTAACAACGGAGTTCCGTTCCTAAGACAACATCGGTAAATGAATTCATCGCTAAGTGAGGATCATACTACAATGGTAGTGAGTTTGTGTCGGCCATCTTTGATATTGTTTTAATGTCACCTTTGCACCATTTTTAACATTTATGGTATATTTTTAAATGTTCATACAGTAGTGTACTGTATATTGTAATAAACAGAATAGAGGAAATCGGCTCTAATATACATTATTTAGGTATGAATACTGGTCAGAGCGCATTGTAAGTCCGAGGCGTCGGTAAACGAGTACGTCGCTAAGTGAGGAGATGTATATCTTGTGTATGTTAGGTAATGACACCATATTGGTGGTCCCTATCGTCTGCAGTTGATAAATTTCCAGTGCTTCAATTTAGAAAGAAACTGCATTTCTGGTGTTTAAGTAGAAATTAGTCTTTTATATGGGAAATGCAGTTTCTCATACAAAATTAGTTTCACGTATTCATAAAGCTAACTGGTTCTTAAGTGCCTCATTAGTAAGTCGTTTTCTGTCTTGTCACCAAAACTGTTTTATTCACCACAAATAAATTTCATAATAATATCTTTATTTCTACAAGTACATGTACAAATTATACAAACCATAGCTGACATCAATGACATACTGTACAGAAAGACCCTGGTAATTACCTGGAGTTTACCTGGAGAGGGTTTCAGGGGTCAACGCCCCCACGGCTCAGTCTGAGACCAGGCCTCATGGTGGATTAAGGTTTGATCAACTAGGCTGTTGCTTCTGGCCGCATGCAAACTGACGTACAACCCACAGCCTGGTTGGTCAGGTACCGACTTTAGGTGCCTGTCCAGTGCCTTCTTGAAGACAGCCAGGGATCTATTGGTAATCCCCCTTATGTATGCTGGGAGGCAGTTCAACAGTCTTGTGCCCCAGACACTTATTGTGTCACTCATTGTACTCGTGGTGCCCCTGCTTTTCATTGGGGAAATGTTGCATCTCCTGCCAAGTCTTTTGCTTTCATTTTCATGTACAAGTTCGGTACTAGTCCCTCTAGGATTTTCCAAGTGTATATTATTATGTATCTCTCTCGCCTGCACTCCAGGGACTACAGATCAAGGACCTTCAACCGTTCCCAGTAATACAGTGGACCCCCGGATAACGATCAGCTCCCAACTCGACCAATTATGTAAGTTTATTTTTGTAAATGCTTTTGTAGGTGTATTTTTAGGGGTCTGAAAAGGACTAATCTAATTCACAATACAGTGGACCCCCGGTTAACGATATTTTTTCACTCCAGAAGTATGTTCAGGTGCCAGTACTGACCGAATTTGTTCCCATAAGGAATATTGTGAAGTAGATTAGTCCATTTCAGACCCCCAAACATACACGTACAAACGCACTTACATAAATACACTTACATAATTGGTCGCATTCTTAGGTGATCGTTATGCGGGGGTCCACTGTATTTCTTATGGGAACAAATTCGGTCTATAACGGCACCCAAACAGACTTCTGGATTGAAATAATATCGTTATATGGGGGTCCACTGTATAGGTGCCTTATTGTACTTGTGTGCCATGAAAGTTCTTTGTACACTCTCCAGGTCAGCAATTTCGCCTGTCTTGAAGGGGGCAGTTAGTGTACAGCCGTATTTCAGCCTAAAGAGAACAAGTTATTTGAAGAGAATCATCATGGGCTTGGCATCCCTCATTTTGAAGGTTCTCATTATCCATCCTATCATTTTCCTAGCAGATGCGGTAGATACGTGTGCATCGTTGTGGTCTTTGAAGGCGAGATCCTCTGACATTATCACTCCCAGGTCCTTCACATTGCTTTTTCGCTCTATCGTATCATTAGAATTTGTCGTATACCCTAATACAACCTGATACAACTTAAATTTCCTCAAGTTTTACATATCTGAGTAATTGAAATTTCTCTTCATTTAAATTCATATTATTTTGAGTGGCCCATTTGAAGATTTGGTTTATGTCCACTTATCGTTAAACTTCATATTGTTTTCTGCAGCCCACTGACAGATTTGGTTGATGTCCGGCTCCAGGCGGACATCAACCAAATCTTTCAGTCGGCTGCAGAAAACAATATGAAGTTTAACGATGAGAAATTTCAATTACTCAGATATGGCAAACACGAGGTAACTAAATCGTCATCAGAGTACAAAACATATTCTGGCCACAAAATAGAGCGCAACACCAACGTCAAAGACCTGGGAGTGATCACGTCGGAGGATCTCACCTTCAAGGACCATAACATTGTATCAATCGCATCTGCTAGAAAAATGACAGGATGGATAATGAGAACCTTCAAAACTAGGGAGGCCAAGCCCATGATGACACTCTTCAGGTCACTTGTTCTATCTAGGCTGGAATATTGCTGCACACTAACAGCACCTTTCAAGGCAGGTGAAATTGCTGACCTAGAAAATGTACAGAGAACCTTCACGGCACGCATAACGGAGATAAAACACCTCAATTACTGGGAGCGCTTGAGGTTCCTGAACCTGTATTCCCTGGAATGCAAGCGGGAGAGATACATGATTATATACACCTGGAAAATCCTAGAGGGACTAGTACCGAACTTGCACACGAAAATCACTCACTACGAAAGCAAAAGACTTGGCAGACGATGCAATATCCCCCCAGTGAAAAGCAGGGGTGTCACTAGCATGTTAAGAGACCATACAATAAGTGTCAGGGGCCCAAGACTGTTCAACTGCCTCCCAGCATACATAAGGGGCATTACCAACAGACCCCTGGCAGTCTTCAAACTGGCACTGGACAAGCACCTAAAATCGGTTCCTGACCAGCCGGGCTGTGGCTCGTATGTTGGTTTGCATGCAGCCAACAGTAACAGCCTGGTTGATCAGGCTGTGATCCACCAGGAGGCCTGGTCACAGACTGGGCCGCGGGGGCGTTGACCTCCGGAACTCTCTCCAGGTAAACTCCAGGAGTCTGGCGGTGTCTTCAGTGCAGAGCATTTCCCGCAAATTAGGTCAATTTTGTCCCAGGATGCGACTCACACCAGTCAACTAACACCCAGGTACTTTTTTTACTGATAGGTGAACATGGACAGCAGGTGTCTTAAGGAAACACGTCTTAATGTTTCCAGCTGTACCAGGGATCAATCCGTGGACCTCAGTGTGTGATCTGAGTGCTCTACCAATTGAGCTTCAGGTCACCAGAATTGTTTTAACACAAACAAACTATTCCATAATAAACAATAAATGTTCGAAAATTAATTTTTCACGTTGGTAACCTATCGAGAGAGCTCGTTCCGTGTTGGGAAATTTAGACAAATGGGAGATATCCGCCACTTATGCCAGAAAAGATGCTGGGTTCTTAAACAGGCACCCTGTAGGGAAGATTGGCACCCTGTGGGGAAGATTGGCACCCTGTGGGGAAGATTGGTACCCTATGGAAAGATTGGCACCCTATGGGAAGATTGGTGCCCTGTGGTGAAGATTAGTACCCTGTGGGGGAAGACTGGCACCCTGTGGGGAGATTTTCACCCTCTGGGGAAGATTGGCACTCTATGGGAAGACTGGCACCCTGTGGGGGAAGATTGGAACCGTGTGGGAATATTGGCACCCTGTGGGGAAGATTGGCACCTTATGAGGAAGACTGGCACCCTGTGGGGGAAGATTGGCACCCTGTGGGGAAGACTGGCACCTTGTGAAAGATTGGCACCCTGTGGGGGAAGGTTGGCACCCTATGGGGGAAGGTTGGCACCCTATGGGGGAAGATTAGCACCCTGTGGGGAATTTTTGACACACCTCCCAGAGAAGAGGCTCCTACCCCAGGCAGAAATTACTCAAAACCTCCCCAGCACCTGATCAGCCAGGCTGTGGTGCACACAGTTTATGAGCAGCCAGCATTAACAGCCTGGTCGATCAGGTCCTGATCCACCGCCGGGCCATGGTATCACTGGGTATCGGCTAATTTTGAAGGAATCAGCATTGGCCTAAAATCGATTGGTGTAAAATTGAGTATCGGTAAAGAATTTGTTTCCAATTACTGATGGACACTTGGATGTTTGTATTGCTGATGCATCTTGCCTACCATGCAGGGGAAGTGTTTCAACCATAAACATACCCAAGTAAGATAAATCAATCTGTATACAGTAGAATCCCTATATCCAATGATTGTGTATCTGCAGTTTCAGTTATCCACAGTTAACTGTGGCTCAAAAATACCTCTTAATTTTGCATAATAATGGACCTAGTGTGCAAGAGTAGAGAAGCTGGCAGTTCTTCAAAGCCTAAGAGAAGTCGTGAAGTGCTTCCCATGAGTAAAAAAGTAATAATTCTCCACTTATTGTGCATACTTTATCAATTAAACTTTATAATAGGTATGTATAGACTCACAAAGTCGTAGTAACACAATTGCAAACAAACCATACCACAGGTGGGGCTTGAACTCGGGGTCAGAGCTGTAAAACTCCAAACTGACGTGTAATCCAGCTGGCCCAGTGGACGACACGTCGATCTGGAGCTTTACGAGACTCTGACTGCAGATTCAAGCCCCACCCTTTGTATGGTTTGGTTAGGTATGTATAGGACTTGTATACAGGGTTTACTATTATCCATGGCAGATCTGTGAAACACATCCTTTGTGGATATGGGGGTCCTACTGTATATTGATCCCTATCTGGGATCCTCTTCAGCTGAAGAGGATCCCAGAAGGGGATCGAAATACAGTGGACCCCCGCATAACGATTACCTCCGAATGCGACCAATTATGTAAGTGTATTTATGTAAGTGCGTTTATACTTGTATGTTTGGGGGTCTGAAATGGACTAATCTACTTCACAATATTCCTTATGGGAATAAATTCGGTCAGTACTGGCACCTGAACATACTTATGGAATGAAAAAATATCGTTAACCGGGGGTCCACTGTATATAGATCAATTAATCTTCCGAGTTTCTGTCTCCATGTGGGTTATTATAGAACACTGACAGCTGTTTATTACACTTAGTTATCCATAACCAAGTGCAGTAAGATCACAGCAAACAAATGATATCACAATATGCAAAACAGCCACTGTGAAAAATTAGTGAACATCCAAGTGCTTTTGTGATTTCTCACATTATCAAGGACGTCCTTGACACGTTATCAAGGACGTCCTTGACAGTGTGCGAAATCACAAAAGCACTTGGATGAACATTATTTTTTCACATTTGTTTGGCATACCCAAGTAAACAAACCATGAAATGAGTGAATGAGTGGGGTTTAAATCCATGAAGAGTACTTAAACCCAGAGGCCCAACTGTTAACACACTGGCCTGTGAGTTTCAGGACCCACTCCCCATATGTTCAAACCCCACTTGTTCCGTGGTTCATTTGCAATTGTGATTCTATGATTTTGTGAGTCAAGATATGCGAGTGTTGACTTGTCTTCCTCAGTTTT
Source organism: Cherax quadricarinatus (assembly GCF_038502225.1). Taxonomy (NCBI): domain Eukaryota; kingdom Metazoa; phylum Arthropoda; class Malacostraca; order Decapoda; family Parastacidae; genus Cherax; species Cherax quadricarinatus. The sequence goes on from NW_027195051.1 coordinate 220,165, forward strand.
TTGTCAGTACAGGAAGTCCTTAACTTACAAACACATTAGGACCTGTACTGTGTATAATAATGATATTATACACAATACAGATTCTCAACATGTCTAAGTCGAGGACTTAACGTACTGTACACGAAGGCCCTGCACATGCAGCGACTACTTTCAGTGTTCCATAGTTTTGTTGGCTCTCAACTGAGCCATTGTTCCCTGGTGGCAATAGCCAGCAGGTGGAACATAATGAACAATGGCTGGAACATTGAAAAGAGGATGCTGAACAGGCAGGCCCTGCATTACAGCACTTCGTTTTATGGTATTTCGCTAATACAGCGGTTTTCAGTTATTGCCATTCTTCATTTATTCAGACTTCCTACAGCAAGTATATTCACCACTCACTATAAGCTAAGGATGAAAATATTTTAAGGTAATGTGTGTACTGTATATGCATTTTGTAGGCCTAGCTATATTGCTCACTTAATATATGATAGTGTAAACATGCAAAAAAAAAAAAAAAAAGCTATGTTTCACTTTACAGCAATTTTTGCCTTACAACAGTAGCCTGGAACCTAACCTACTGTATAAGCAGTGCCCTCCTGTACAGCAGTAGCCTGGAACCTAACCTACTGTATAAGCAGTGCCCTCCTGTACAGCAGTAGCCTGGAACCTAACCTACTGTATAAGCAGTGCCCTCCTGTACAGTAGTAGCCTGGAACCTAACTTGCTGGTATAGGCAGTGCCCTCCTGTACAACAGTAGCCTGGAACCTAACCTACTGTATAAGCAGTGCCCTCCTGTACAGTAGTAGCCTGGAACCTAACTTGCTGGTATAGGCAGTGCCTTCCTGTACAACAGTAGCCTGGAACCTAACCTACTGTATCAACAGTGCCTTCCTGTACAACAGTAGCCTGGAACCTAACCTAACCATATATCATTACAATTTGTCTTCAATCTGAGCAGTTTTTTGCATAGATTTGACTTAAGCTGCAGGACTACAGTAAGTTCTCTACAGTGTAAGCTTTTGCAAATGCAATTGAAAAAGTGCATTGAAAATGAATTGCATATACCATGAAGACCTTTTAACAATAGCACATGCCATGAATGCCTTTTTTTTTGTTATATTCAATATTGAATAGTACACAGTATGAAAGCCTTTTACGTTATATTCAATATTGAATAGTACACAGTATGAAAGCCTTTTACGTTATATTCAATATTGAATAGTACACAGTATGAAAGCCTTTTACGTTATATTCAATATCGCACATTCCGTGAAAGCCTTTTTTGTGTTACAATGGTCCCTCGATAATCCTAAGGCTCAATAGTCGTAATTTTAGAAAATCGTAACGCTATTTTCATCAAAACATTGGCTCGCTAATCATAGTTTGACTCGTGAATAGTCATTCGTCTGGGATGAATACTCACGGCTCTGAGCCGTTCCCAGCCAGTGTGCCATTGTTTACCAGTGAGCGACGGTCCCCTCACTTGCTCATACAAAATATTTCATAATATTCCATTCATTTTAGTGCTTGCAACTGAAGGAGGGGTGTTAATGTTGCAGTTTAAAAATTCCAGAAGGTAATTCTTCACACTAAGGCCAAACACTTCATTGAACCACTCGACGAAAATTTCCCTTGTGACCCATGCCTTACTATTAGATTTCCAAAACACACACAATTTACTCTTCATAACATTGTTTTTCCTGAACACTCTGGGATTTTCAGAATGGTGCACTAGTAACGGCTTCACTCAGAAATCCCCACTAGCATTAGCACAGAACATGAGCATCAGCCTGTCTTTCATAGGCTCGTGTCCTGGTAGTCCCTTTTCCTCCTGAGTAATGTAGGTCCTCTTTGGCATTTTCTTCCAAAAGAGGCCTGTTTCGTCACAATTGAACACTTGCTCAGGTTTCAGTCCTTCAGCCTCTATGTACTCCTTGAATTCACTTACGAATTTTGTAGCTGCAATTTTGTCTGAACTGGCAGCCTCACCATGCCTTATCCCACTGTGTATGCCACTACGTTTCTCAAATCTCTCAAACCAACCTTTGCTGGCCTTAAATTCACAAATATCAGTACTTGTTGCAGGCAATTTCCTTACCAGATCGTCGTGCAACTGCCTAGCCTTTTCACAAATAATCAACGTCATAAGACTATCTCCTGCTAATTGTTTCTCGTTTATCCACACCAATAATAACTTCTCAACATCTCCGAGTACTGGTGATCTCATTTTTGTCAGCATATTTACCCCCTTTGCAACAACAGCTTCCTTGATTTCCTTTTTCTTGGCCACGATGGAAGCTATGGTTGTATGGGGTTTGTTATACATCCTGGCCAGTTCGGCCACATGTACGCCACTTTCATATTGTTCAATGATGTTTTTCTAGGAGTGAATGGAGACGAATGGTTTTTAATACTTGACGTGCTGTTGGAGTGTGAGCAAAGTAACATTTATGAAGGGGTTCAGGGAAACCGGCAGGCCGGACTTGAGTCCTGGAGATGGGAAGTACAGTGCCTGCACTCTGAAGGAGGGGTGTTAATGTTGCAGTTTAAAAACTGTAGTGTAAAGCACCCTTCTGGCAAGACAGTGATGGAGTGAATGATGGTGAAAGTTTTTCTTTTTTGGGCCACCCTGCCTTGGTGGGAATCGGCCAGTGTACTAATAAAAAAAAATAAAAAAAACTACTAAATAAGCTACCATGGCTCCAAAGAAAGCTCCTAGTGCCAAGCCTTTGGTAAAGAAGGTGAGAAATATGACTGAATTTAAGAAAAACATTTATTTTTTTTTTTATTTTTTATTATCACACTGGCCGATTCCCACCAAGGCAGGGTGGCCCGAAAAAGAAAAACTTTCACCATCATTCACTCCATCACTGTCTTGCCAGAAGGGTGCTTTACACTACAGTTTTTAAACTGCAACATTAACACCCCTCCTTCAGAGTGCAGGCACTGTACTTCCCATCTCCAGGACTCAAGTCCGGCCTGCCGGTTTCCCTGAACCCCTTCATAAATGTTACTTTGCTCACACTCCAACAGCACGTCAAGTATTAAAAACCATTCGTCTCCATTCACTCCTAGAAAAACATCATTGAACAATATGAAAGTGGCGTACATGTGGCCGAACTGGCCAGGATGTATAACAAACCCCATACAACCATAGCTTCCATCGTGGCCAAGAAAAAGGAAATCAAGGAAGCTGTTGTTGCAAAGGGGGTAAATATGCTGACAAAAATGAGATCACCAGTACTCGGAGATGTTGAGAAGTTATTATTGGTGTGGATAAACGAGAAACAATTAGCAGGAGATAGTCTTATGACGTTGATTATTTGTGAAAAGGCTAGGCAGTTGCACGACGATCTGGTAAGGAAATTGCCTGCAACAAGTACTGATATTTGTGAATTTAAGGCCAGCAAAGGTTGGTTTGAGAGATTTGAGAAACGTAGTGGCATACACAGTGGGATAAGGCATGGTGAGGCTGCCAGTTCAGACAAAATTGCAGCTACAAAATTCGTAAGTGAATTCAAGGAGTACATAGAGGCTGAAGGACTGAAACCTGAGCAAGTGTTCAATTGTGACGAAACAGGCCTCTTTTGGAAGAAAATGCCAAAGAGGACCTACATTACTCAGGAGGAAAAGGGACTACCAGGACACGAGCCTATGAAAGACAGGCTGATGCTCATGTTCTGTGCTAATGCTAGTGGGGATTTCTGAGTGAAGCCGTTACTAGTGCACCATTCTGAAAATCCCAGAGTGTTCAGGAAAAACAATGTTATGAAGAGTAAATTGTGTGTGTTTTGGAAATCTAATAGTAAGGCATGGGTCACAAGGGAAATTTTCGTCGAGTGGTTCAATGAAGTGTTTGGCCTTAGTGTGAAGAATTACCTTCTGGAAAAGAAATTGGATCTCAAGTGCCTCCTAGTAATGGACAATGCACCTGCTCATCCTCCAAACTTGGATGACCTGATTCTGCAGGAGTTTGGGTTATCACAGTAAAGTTCTTGTCCCCGAATACCACTCCTCTCCTCCAGCCCATGGACCAGCAGGTCATTTCAAACTTTAAAAAACTATACACCAAAACAATGTTTCAAAGGTGCTTTAATGTGGCCTCAGACACTCACTTGACCCTAAGAGAGTTTTGGAAAGAACACTTCAGTATCCTCCATTGCATAAGCCTTATAGGTATGGCTTGGGAGGAAGTGACTACCAGGACTTGGAACTCTGCTTGGAGAAAATTGTGGCCAGATTGTGTCCACAAGAGGGATTTTGAAGGGTTTGTGGCTGACCCTGATGAGCCTATGTCAGTTGTGAAATCTATTGTGGCATTGGGGAGTTCCATGGGGTTGGATGCAAGTTTGGAGGATGTGGAAGACCACAATGAAGAGCTCACCACTGAGGAGCTGCAAGAGCTTCAGCAGGAACAGGAACAGATTGCAGCTCAGAATCTTGCTGCAGGGGAGGAGGAAGAGAGATGAAAGAAGGTGCCTTCTTCAGAAATTAAGGAGATTTTTGAAATGTGGGGTAAGATGGAAAGATTTCTGGAGAAACATCACCCTGACAAGGCTGTTGCAAGCCAGGTTGGCAACATGTACAGTGACAAAGTCTTGGCCCATTTTAGGGAAGTGTTAAAGAGATGCCAGAAACAGAGCTCTCTGGACAGTTTTTTTTGCTAGACAGGACTCCAGTGACTAAAGCTGGTCCTAGTGGCATTAAGAAACAGAGAAGTAACCCCAGAAAAGCACTTGGTACCTGAGGTGTTGATGGAAGGGGATTCCCCTTCCAAACAGTAAATAATCCAATGTCTCTCCTCCTCCAGTCTTCCATACACTAAGAAGAATTGCCAATAAAGGTAAGTGTTATGCTGTTACTGTATCATTCATCATGTGCCATTGTATTGTTTATGTACTACATCTATATTTCATGTAAAAAATTTTTTTGTTTAATACTTCTGGGTGTCAGGAACGGATTAATTGTATTTACATTATTTCTCATGGGGAAAATTGATTCGAAAATCGTAAATTTCGATAATAGTCACACTTCCAGGAACGGATTAATTACGAAAAACGAGGGACCACTGTATATTCAATATTAAATGGCACATACATACTATGAAAGCCTTTTTGTGTCATATTCAATTTCTATCTGTATTTTTCAATCACATTCCCAAGAACTCCCACTGATTACAGGTTCACAACATCGCTGACTGTATGTCCTTATGCCACCATAATAAAACGATGGAATGCACACAAAAAAACATCACAAATGGAACTGGATCCTCTGTTTCACTTATCACAAGCACTGAATACCAAGTAAAATATCACAAATGGAATTGGATCCTCTTTTTCACATGTCACAAGCATTGAATACCAAGAAAACCATCACAATGGTATTAGATACTCTTTTTCACTTTCCATAAGGTGTGAATCTAGAAAAACATTACAAATAGAATTGGATCCTCTACCTCATTTACCATATGGGATGAATACTAAGAAAAACATCACAAATAGGATTGGATCCTCTACCTCACTTGCTGTAAGGAATAATCATCACAAATGGGATTGGATCCTCATTCTCACTTTCCATAAGGAATAAACATCAACAAAAACATCATAAGTGGAATTAGATCCTCTACCTCACTTGCCATAAGGGGTAAAAACCTCATAATCCAGCACAGTAAAATTATAATCGCTCATTAAAGTGTTACAAGAAGCATTTTCACCATCATATGAATGAGGAAGGTTAGAGTAGCTCTCCAGGTTTTGGTTACAGTTGCCAGCGATGAACAGGTCGGCACCGGCGCCAAATATTGGACCGCAGCTGGAAAACGTGAGGTGTGTCAGTTTGCAGCAGACAGCAGAACAACCATATCCGCAGATGTGGTTATCCGTGGATGTGGTTATCCACGGATATGGTTCTCCTTGGATACGATTATCCCCAGATATGATTTCCAAAAATATTAAATTTTAAATGTAAAATATTAATATCAATTATAAAATATTAATATTAAATATAAAATATTAATATTAAATATAAAATATTAATATTAATAATATAAAATATTAATATTAAATAGAAATATTAAATTAAAATATTATATTAAATAAAATTAAATACCAGAATATTAAATGTCAAATTGAGAACCTAAGAGAAGGTGTGTAGTGCTGAACATCAATGAAAAAATGGCATTTCTAGACTTGATACAAGAAAAAATTTGTACACTGATGTTGCTAAGATGTACAACATGAACGACTCTTCCAATCATGCTGCGGCACTTCAACCTGCGAAAATTATGTAATTAGTGTCTATGTGTAATTTATCAATTAAACTTTATCATGGGTATGTGAATGAAAAATGACTTGTATATAGGACTCACTACTACTATCAGTGGATTTGGGCATCCATGGTAGGTCTAGCAAGGTATCCCCTGCAGATACAGGGGGACTACTCTATATACCATTCACTACTATCCATGGTAGGTCTAGCAAGGTATCCCCTGCAGATACAGGACCACTGCATGTAGGGTTTGCTATTATCTGTGGTTTTGGGCATCCATGGTAGGTCTTGCAACATATCACCCACGGATACAGGAGGACAAGTGTACCGGAAAAGCCTACGTCAGGGGTGGGGAACCTTTTTATTTTAGGCCACATTAGACTTAGCTGTACTCTAATAAGGTCAAGAAATTTTGATTATACTGCAAAATGACAGTTATTTTGTAAAAAGTTAATTATTATATAACATGAAGAAAAATCATTCATTTAAAAGCCCGTACTTAATGCCCTAGACCATACTGGCTAGTCAGTCAAAGCCTATAGGCTGACTAGCAAGATCACTACTGGCTAGTCAGCCAAAGCCTATAGGCTGACTAGCAAGATCACTATTGGCTAGTCAGCCAAAGCCTAAAGGCTGACTAGGAAGATCACTACTGGCTAGTCAGCCTAAGTTTATATGGTGAATGACTAGTACTGTTTAGACTGTTATATAAATATATAAAAAAATTTCTTGTACTATTACAGCAAAATAGTGTATTAATGAAATTCCTAGGTAGTAGGCTGGTAGACAGCAACCACCCAGGGAGGTACTACCGTCCTGTGGTAGTAGGTTGGTAGACAGCAGCCACCCAGGGAGGTACTACCGTCCTGTGGTAGTAGGTTGGTAGACAGCAACCACCCAGGGAGGTACTACCGTCCTGCCAAGCGAGTGTAAAACAAAGGCCTGTAATTGTTTTACATGATGGTAGGATTCCTGGTGTCTTTTTTTCTGTCTTATAAACATGCAAGATTTCAGGTACATCTTGCTACTTCTACTTACACTTAGGTCACACTACACATACATGTACAAGCATATATATACACACACCCCTCTGGGTTTTTTTCTATTTTCTTTCTAGTTCTTGTTCTTGTTTATTTCCTCTTTTCCTCTTACCTCCATGGGGAAGTGGAACAGAATTCTTCCTCCGTAAGCCATGCATGTTGTAAGAAGCGACTAAAATGCCGGGAGCAAGGGGCTAGTAACCCCTTCTCCTGTATATATTACTAAATGTAAAAGGAGAAACTTTTGTTTTTCCTTTTGGGCCACCCTGCCTCGGTGGGATACGACCGGTGTGTTGAAAGAAAGAAGAAACATGCAAGATTTCAAGTATGTCTTGTTACTTCTACTTACACTTAGGTCACACTACACATGCATGTACAAGCATTTATATACACACACCCTTCTGGGTTTTCTTCTGTTTTCTTACTAGTTCTTGTTCTTGTTTATTTCCTATCTCCATGGGGAAGTGGAACAGAATTCTTCCTCCATAACCCATGTGTGTCATAAGAGGCAACTAAAATGCCTGGAGCAAGGGGCTAGTAACCCCTTCTCCTGTACACATTACTGAAGTTGATGATTTTTTTTTTTTCGGCCACCCTGCTTCAGCGGGATACAGCCAGTTTGTTGAAAGAACTAGTAGTAGGTTTATGAAATTATGCTCTAAACCAGTATGGGCCATAGAGAGATGATAAAAATATAACAATACTCTTACTGTAAAATTATGACACAATACCAGTGCAACACAATTTAAAAATTCTCATGACCCAAATGTTAGTCGTCCTGTAAGATTACAATACAATCATCCTGTAAGATTACAACACAGTCTTCCCATCAGATGAACCACAGCATCAACAGTCTCCTCATCAATAAACCACAGCATCATCATCAATCTCCCCATCAGATGAACCACAGCATCAACAGTCTTCTTGTCAGATGAACCACAACGTCATCATCAATCTCCCCGACAGATGAAGCACAGCATCAACACCTCAAGACTCACTCGGGATGGTAACAAATCGCAAACATCTTTTTGACAACGGGAAACTTGGCCGGTGGAATGTCTTGATTATTGACCAGGGTGTAGAGGAAGGCTTTATCCGATGCCACGTATCTGCCCTTCATGGTAGTCTTGCCCCAGGGCACATCGCTGAACCCTCCACAGATTTCCCCGTGCTGACCCTGGTGAGGCAAAGCGTTATGAGAGTGCGTGTTCAGTGTTATAGTGGTTGTAGGCTAGCGGTCAGTGCCTACATCTACAAGTACAAACAATTGTATGAATGTTTGTGTCTACAAGTACAAACAATTATCTGATTATGTCTACAAGTACAAACAATTGTCTAAAAGTTTGTATCTATATCTACAAGAGTAAACATGACTAACTAAATCTCTGGCTAAACCAGACCCATTTTATATAAGACTTGTGTATCATGATATACATACGTGTTTATACACATATGTATATCATGACACACAAGTCTTATATAAAATGGGAGAAATACATATGTGTAATATGTATTGTGAGGATGTTACAGTCCTGGAGGTGGGAAGTACAGTGGCTGCACCCTGAAGGATGTGTAGGGATGTTACAGTCCTGGAGGTGGGAAGTACAGTGGCTGCACTCTGAAGGATGTGTAGGGGTGTTACAGTCCTGGAGGTGGGAAGTACAGTGGCTGCACCCTGAAGGATGTGTGGGGACATTACAGTCCTGGAGGTGGGAAGTACAGTGCCTGCACTCTGAAGGATGGGTGGGGATGTTACAGTCCTGGAGGTGGGAAGTACAGTGGCTGCACTCTGAAGGATGGGTGGGGACATTACAGTCCTGGAGGTGGGAAGTACAGTGCCTGCACTCTGAAGGATGGGTGGGGATGTTACAGTCCTGGAGGTGGGAAGTACAGTGGCTGCACTCTGAAGGATGGGTGGGGATGTTACAGTCCTGGAGGTGGGAAGTACAGTGGCTGCACTCTGAAGGATGGGTGGGGATGTTACAGTCCTGGAGGTGGGAAGTACAGTGTCTGCACTCTGAAGGAAAAGTGGGGATATCTGCAGCTTTGAACTGTAGTGTCAGCACACTTCTGGCAAGATAGCAAAGAAGCAAGTGATGGTGACAGTGTTTCTTCACTTCCAGGTCACCCTACTTCAGTGCAAAATGGCTGAAGTACTTAAAAAAACAATTACTGACCATAACAATGGTGTAGGTAGGAGCTACACCATCACAATGGCGGTGGAATGCATCAGCAGAATAACCATGAGTGGAAGCACGATAAACAAGGCGCCACATCTGTTTGTTGACTCCGTACCAATTGTTCAGCACCCGCTGTAACGACATTTTGTCCTGAAAAAACACAAAATTTATTCCAGAAATGAACAATTACTAAGAATAAAATTATTGTGTGTGGTTGTAAGAATTGTATTGATAAATTAGACACATGTGCAACTCTTGGGTATCTACAAATCTGTCAGACACTGCAACTTCTTGGGATCTTAATACTTAGGAATTCTTCGCTTGCCTAATTCTTGGGCACGACCTACTTCCACATTGAACAAATGTGACACGACCTATGACTGCTGCACCTCTCCTGCCATACGGTTTATAAGCTGCTTCTCCGCTGATATGCCGTATTCTATTCAAGATTGATGGACTGAACACATCGACTCAAGGTTGAGGGACTGATTACCTCATTCTCCTCCTGTTCTTCAAGTTTCTCCTACGTATGGACTGATGAAGCCACTGTGTGGCGAAACATTTCCTCAATAAAGATACCCAAGAGTTGCACATGTGTCTAATTTATCAACATGTCGGTTCTCTGAACCATTCATCTACAAGAATTGTATTGACAAAATACTGATGAAAGTGGAAGTGTAACACTTCATGATAAAAGAAAATCATACGATAAAGTGCATAAAAAGTAAATTTAAAGTGAGCATTGAAAAAGCAAAGTGGTGATACTGAGTAAAAAGTCTAGGCACTGACAGACTGGACATGGAGGACATTGAGAGAGGAAGGAACAAAATAGGATGACTTGGAGGGTGTATAAATCTGTAGTGGAGGGAAGGTGAAACAGGGGTCATCCTAGAAAAGGTTGGGGGGAGGGGGTAAAGGAGGTTTAGTGTGCAAGGGGCTTGGATTTCCTGCAAGTATGCATGAGCATTTTAGATAGGAGTGGAAGCAAATTGTTTTTTATGACGATGTGCTTTTGGAGTAACATTTATGAAGGGATTATGGGAAACCAGTTAGCCAGACTTGAGTCCTGTGCTCTGAAGGATGGGTGGATATATGCTGCAGTTTTGAACTGTAGTATCAGCACACCTCTGGAAAGACAGTGATAGAGTGAGTAAAGGTCAAAATATTTCTTCTGTTTCAGGTCATCCTGCCTCCAAGGGAGACGGCTGGTTGCGCTGCAGACTAGTCGACAGAAGACAAGGTAAACTACAGAATAAATGGGGGATAAATGTTTGTAGTATGTTAAGGCATCTGTAGAAAGAAATAAGTTTATCTATGGAGGCAAATATGAGCAGTGTACCATAGTGATACCAACACTTTCATATGGGTGTGAAGCATGGTATTTCAACATTTCAGTAATGAGGAAGCTGGTAGCACTGGAAGTGTTGTTTGAGAAAAATGTTTAGTACAAATATAGTGCAAAGAATTTAAGAATAAAATTCAGTATGAATAGTGCAAAGAATTTAAGAATATTTAATGCAGATATAGTGCAAAGAATTTGCAGCATGGAGATTAGAAGATAGTGTAGTGTAACAAAACTATAATTCAGAGGACAGAGGGGCTGTTGTGGAAGTCTGAGCATTTAGAGAGGATAGATCAGAATTGGAATCCTGTAATTGTTTTACATGATGGTAGGATTGCTGGTGTCTTTTTTCTGTCTCTTAAACATGCAAGATTTCAGGCACTTTTTGCTTCTTCTACTTACACTTAGGTCACACTACACATTCATGTACAAGCATATATATACACACCCCTCTGGGTTTTCTTCTATTTTCTTTCTAGTTCTTGTTTATTTCCTCTTATCTCCATGGGGAAGTGGAACAGAATTCTTCCTCCGTAAGCCATGCGTGTTGTAAGAGGCGACTAAAATGCTGGGAGCAAGGGGCTAGTAACCCCTTCTCCTGTATAAATTACTAAATTTGAAAGGAGAAACTTTCGTTTTTCTTTTTGGGCCACCCTGCCTTGGTGGGATACGGCCGGTTTGTTGAAAAAAAAAAAAAATCAGAACTGGATGAATTACTGGGAATGGTTGAACTCCCTGGAATGCAGGCAAGAAAGATACATGATAATATACACTTGGAAAATCCTAGAGGGATTAGTACCAAACTTGCAAATGAAAATCACTCCCTATGAAAGCAAAAGACTCAGAAGGAGATGCAACATTTCCCCAATGAAAAGCAGGGGCACCACGAGTACACTGAGAGAGAACACAGTAAGTGTCAGTGGCCCAAGACTGTTCAACTGCCTGCCAGCATACACAAGGGGGATTCCCAATAGACCTCTGGCTGTCTTCAAGAAGGCACTGTACAGGCACCTGACCAGCTGGGCTGTGATTTGTGCGTCAGTTTGCATGAGGCAAGCAGTAACAGCCTGGTTGATCAGGCCCTGATCCAATACAAGGCCTGGTCTCAGACCGAGCTGCAGGGGCACTGACCCCTGAAACCCTCTCCAGGTACAGTGGACCCCCGCATAACGATTACCTCCGAATGCGACCAATTATGTAAGTGTATTTATGTAAGTGCGTTTGTACGTGTATGTTTGGGGGTCTGAAATGAACTAATCTACTTCACAATATTTCTTATGGGAACAAATTCAGTCAGTACTGGCACCTGAACATACTTCTGGAGTGAAAAAATATCGTTAACCGGGGGTCCACTGTATACTCCAGGTAAGAGGATATATAAATCTGGGATGGAAGGAAGGAGGGAGGATATAGTCCAAGCAAGACTTGGAGGGACTGGGTACAGAGGTTTGCGCGAGTCTTGATCACCCAGCAGACTTATATGATCACAATAGAATGGAGCGAGCAGAGAAGTGTGGTTTTGATGGCTTGACGTGCTGTTGGAGTGCTCTCTAGAGACAGGACGTGAAAATATTTAATGGTAACAATACCGTATGATTAATGTACTAACAACAGATTAAGCAGGACTTTTATTTAACAGTAGATTAAGGACTTTTATTATATTTAACAGCAGATTAAGCAGGACTTTACAGCATTTAGTGTTCGAATAATCTAAATTACATTATTCAACAAGATTATTATCATTATAATCAAAACTAGGTAGTAAACCCAGAAGGGTCATACAGCATTCAACAAAACTGCTTTAACCAGATTAATTACTTCCCACCAAGGTAGGGTGACCAGAAGAAGGAAACACATCTACCATCATTCATCCAGTAGCTGTCTTGCCAAAGTACACAAACATTACACTGTCTCTACACAGCAAATTTTTTTTTTTTTAACACAACAGCCATTTCCCACAGAGAATTTTTTTTTTATTTATTATCACACCGGCCGATTCCCACCAAGGCAGGGTGGCCCGAAAAAGAAAAACTTTCACCATCATTCACTCCATCACTGTCTTGCCAGAAGGGTGCTTTACACTACAGTTTTTAAACTGCAACATTAACACCCCTCCTTCAGAGTGCAGGCACTGTACTTCCCATCTCCAGGACTCAAGTCCGGCCTGCCGGTTTCCCTGAATCCCTTCATAAATGTTACTTTGCTCACACTCCAACAGCACGTCAAGTATTAAAAACCATTTGTCTCCATTCACTCCTATCAAACACGCTCACGCATGCCTGCTGGAAGTCCAAGCCCCTCGCACACAAAACCTCCTTTACCCCCTCCCTCCAACCCTTCCTAGGCCGACCCCTACCCCGCCTTCCTTCCACTACAGACTGATACACTCTTGAAGTCATTCTGTTTCGCTCCATTCTCTCTACATGTCCGAACAACCTCAACAACCCTTCCTCAGCCCTCTGGACAACAGTTTTGGTAATCCCGCACCTCCTCCTAACTTCCAAACTACGAATTCTCTGCATTATATTCACACCACACATTGCCCTCAGACATGACATCTCCACTGCCTCCAGCCTTCTCCTCGCTGCAACATTCATCACCCACGCTTCACACCCATATAAGAGCGTTGGTAAAACTATACTCTCATACATTCCCCTCTTTGCCTCCAAGGACAAAGTTCTTTGTTTCCACAGACTCCTAAGTGCACCACTCACTCTTTTTCCCTCATCAATTCTATGATTCACCTCATCTTTCATAGACCCATCCGCTGACACGTCCACTCCCAAATATCTGAATACGTTCACCTCCTCCATACTCTCTCCCTCCAATCTGATATTCAATCTTTCATCACCTAATCTTTTTGTTATCCTCATAACCTTACTCTTTCCTGTATTCACCTTTAATTTTCTTCTTTTGCACACCCTACCAAATTCATCCACCAATCTCTGCAACTTCTCTTCAGAATCTCCCAAGAGCACAGTGTCATCAGCAAAGAGCAGCTGTGACAACTCCCACTTTGTGTGTGATTCTTTATCTTTTAACTCCACGCCTCTTGCCAAAACCCTCGCATTTACTTCTCTTACAACCCCATCTATAAATATATTAAACAACCACGGTGACATCACACATCCTTGTCTAAGGCCTACTTTTACTGGGAAAAAATTTCCCTCTTTCCTACATACTCTAACTTGAGCCTCACTATCCTCGTAAAAACTCTTCACTGCTTTCAGTAACCTACCTCCTACACCATACACTTGCAACATCTGCCACATTGCCCCCCTATCCACCCTGTCATACGCCTTTTCCAAATCCATAAATGCCACAAAGACCTCTTTAGCCTTATCTAAATACTGTTCACTTATATGTTTCACTGTAAACACCTGGTCCACACACCCCCTACCTTTCCTAAAGCCTCCTTGTTCATCTGCTATCCTATTCTCCGTCTTACTCTTAATTCTTTCAATTATAACTCTACCATACACTTTACCAGGTACACTCAACAGACTTATCCCCCTATAATTTTTGCACTCTCTTTTATCCCCTTTGCCTTTATACAAAGGAACTATGCATGCTCTCTGCCAATCCCTAGGTACCTTACCCTCTTCCATACATTTATTAAATAATTGCACCAACCACTCCAAAACTATATCCCCACCTGCTTTTAACATTTCTATCTTTATCCCATCAATCCCGGCTGCCTTACCCCCTTTCATTTTACCTACTGCCTCACGAACTTCCCCCACACTCACAACTGGCTCTTCCTCACTCCTACAAGATGTTATTCCTCCTTGCCCTATACACGAAATCACAGCTTCCCTATCTTCATCAACATTTAACAATTCCTCAAAATATTCCTTCCATCTTCCCAATACCTCTAACTCTCCATTTAATAACTCTCCTCTCCTATTTTTAACTGACAAATCCATTTGTTCTCTAGGCTTTCTTAACTTGTTAATCTCACTCCAAAACTTTTTCTTATTTTCAACAAAATTTGTTGATAACATCTCACCCACTCTCTCATTTGCTCTCTTTTTACATTGCTTCACCACTCTCTTAACTTCTCTCTTTTTCTCCATATACTCTTCCCTCCTTGCATCACTTCTACTTTGTAAAAACTTCTCATATGCTAACTTTTTCTCCCTTACTACTCTCTTTACATCATCATTCCACCAATCGCTCCTCTTCCCTCCTGCACCCACTTTCCTGTAACCACAAACTTCTGCTGAACACTCTAACACTACATTTTTAAACCTACCCCATACCTCTTCGACCCCATTGCCTATGCTCTCATTAGCCCATCTATCCTCCAATAGCTGTTTATATCTTACCCTAACTGCCTCCTCTTTTAGTTTATAAACCTTCACCTCTCTCTTCCCTGATGCTTCTATTCTCCTTGTATCCCATCTACCTTTTACTCTCAGTATAGCTACAACTAGAAAGTGATCTGATATATCTGTGGCCCCTCTATAAACATGTACATCCTGAAGTCTACTCAACAGTCTTTTATCTACCAATACATAATCCAACAAACTACTGTCATTTCGCCCTACATCATATCGTGTATACTTATTTATCCTCTTTTTCTTAAAATATGTATTACCTATAACTAAACCCCTTTCTATACAAAGTTCAATCAAAGGGCTCCCATTATCATTTACACCTGGCACCCCAAACTTACCTACCACACCCTCTCTAAAAGTTTCTCCTACTTTAGCATTCAAGTCCCCTACCACAATTACTCTCTCACTTGGTTCAAAGGCTCCTATACATTCACTTAACATCTCCCAAAATCTCTCTCTCTCCTCTGCATTCCTCTCTTCTCCAGGTGCATACACGCTTATTATGACCCACTTCTCGCATCCAACCTTTACTTTAATCCACATAATTCTTGAATTTACACATTCATATTCTCTTTTCTCCTTCCATAACTGATCATTTAACATTACTGCTACCCCTTCCTTTGCTCTAACTCTCTCAGATACTCCAGATTTAATCCCATTTATTTCCCCCCACTGAAACTCTCCTACCCCCTTCAGCTTTGTTTCGCTTAGGGCCAGGACATCCAACTTCTTTTCATTCATAACATCAGCAATCATCTGTTTCTTGTCATCCGCACTACATCCACGCACATTTAAGCAACCCAGTTTTATAAAGTTTTTCTTCTTCTCTTTTTTAGTAATTGTATACAGGAGAAGGGGTTACTAGCCCATTGCTCCCGGCATTTTAGTCGCCTCATACGACACGCATGGCTTACGGAGGAAAGATTCTTTTCCACTTCCCCATGGACAATAGAAGAAATAAAAAAGAACAAGAGCTATTTAGAAAAAAGAGAAAAACCTAGATGTATGTATATATATATATGCATGTGCGTGTCTGTGAAGTGTGACCAAAGTGTAAGTAGGAGTAGCAAGATATCCCTGTTATCTTAGCGTGTTTATGAGACAGAAAAAGAAACCAGCAATCCTACCATCATGCAAAACAGTTACAGGTTTTTGTTTCACAGTCATCTGGCAGGACGGTAGTACTTCCCTGGGTGGTTGCTGTCTACCAACCCAAAAAAGAAGAAACACTTCCACCAACACTCACTCCATCACTGTATTTCCAGAGGGGCACCAATAATACAGTTCAAAACTGCTTATATCCCCACCCCAATTTTTTTTTAACACATTGGCCATTTCCCACCAGGGCAGGGTGACCCAAAAAAGAAGAAACACTTCCATCATAACTCACTCCATACCCCAAAAATACTTGCATTAATTAGTATCTGTGACCCAGCAAACAGTTTGAGAGAGACGCGAGGCTGTAGACGCTTGTCTTCATTGGTGGAGTTATCTTTAAACTTATTGGGAAGTGCAGCATATCTGTACCGCTCCAAGGACAACTCCATGGGTACCGCACCTGTTGGTTCCACTTCCTCAGCAAACACCTGGCTGTCTGAAGTTTAAATCAAGTTAACAAACACTGGACTGAAGTGTAAATAAGATCAACAAACACTGAAGTGTAAATAAGGTTAACAAATGCTTTACTGTCTGATGTGTAAATCAAGTAAATTTAAGTACAGTAATAACTAATAAAAAATTATTTTATAACATGGAAAAGTCAATAAAATTAAGGCAAACAGAGCAATAAAGTACAGACTCAGGAATAACAATGCAACTGCATTTTGTGTGAACTACTTGCAATGCGATTCAGCAAGCCAATAAAATCTAATAACTCAAAAATCTTAATAAAAGCTAGTGCTGTATGGCACTTGTGGGTTTAGCACTTAGTTTCAATTGTAATAACAATAATGTGAGAACAACATTAACGAATGGCAAGTCCTCGACTTACAAACATGCTGGGGACCTCCTGAATTGTATATAATACAGCCTCTCCTCACTTAATGATGAAGTTCCATTCCTGAGACCACATCGATAAACGAATTTGTGCTCAGTGAGGAACATACTATAATGTAGTGGGTTTGTGTCAACCATCTTTGATAACGTTTTATTGTCACCTCTGCACCATTTATAAAGTTTTCAGTACATTTTGAAATGTTTATACAGTACTAGTGTACTGTATATTGTAATAAAAAGAATAGAGGAAATCAGCTGTAATATACATCGTTTAGGTATGCATATTGGTCAGAGAGCCCATCGTAAATCCAAGGCATCAGTAAACTAATACATCGCTAAGTGAGGAGAAGCTGTATTCATCTTACCAAAATGAAGAAGTCCTACACAAGACATTTTTTCCATGATCTTACCAATAAGTCCTACACAAGCCATTTTTTTTCTGCGCTCTTACCAATAAGCAGAAGCCCTACACGAGCCATTTTTCCCGTGATCTTACCAATAACTCCGACACAAGCCATTTTTCCATGGTCTTACCAATGAGCAGAAGTCGGACGTGATTAATAACACCCTGCAACTTCTGACACACTCTCAGTCTCTCTTCCTCTGTCCAGTGTGGGGTCGGCTGTGCTACCCCGGCTCCATACTTGGCCCAGTTCAACACACCTCTCCACACATCCTCCTCCTCCAGTGCCAGCTGAAAAAACACACATTTCAATTAATATTATGTCTAATCAAATAAAACAGTCATCTCTCGAGAATAAAAAGGCACAGTACCGTGAGTGGAGCAATACATAAACACATACAGCAGTAGCCTGGGACATAACCTGCTGTATAACTGGGCCCTCCTGTACAGCAGTAGCCTGGAACCTAACCTGCTGTATAACTGGGCCCTCCTGTACAGCAGTAGCCTGGAACATAACCTGCTGTATAACTGGGCCCTCCTGTACAGCAGTAGCCTGGGACATAACCTGCTGTATAACTGGGCCCTCCTGTACAGCAGTAGCCTGGAACATAACCTGCTGTATAACTGGGCCCTCCTGTACAGCAGTAGCCTGGGACATAACCTACTGTATAACTGGGCCCTCCTGTACAGCAGTAGCCTGGGACATAACCTACTGTATAACTGGGCCCTCCTGTACAGCAGTAGCCTGGGACATAACCTGCTGTATAACTGGGTCCTCCTGTACAGCAGTAGCCTGGGACATAACCTGCTGTATAACTGGGCCCTCCTGTACAGCAGTAGCCTGGAACCTAACTTGCTGTATAACTGGGCCCTCCTGTACAGCAGTAGCCTGGGACATAACCTGCTGTATAACTGGGCCCTCCTGTACAGCAGTAGCCTGGAACCTAACCTGCTGTATAACTGGGCCCTCCTGTACAGCAGTAGCCTGGAACCTAACTTGCTGTATAACTGGGCCCTCCTGTACAGCAGTAGCCTGGGACATAACCTGCTATATAACTGAGTCCATCCTGTACTTTCAAAACACTTACATTATCGGAGGAGATGAGTCTGATGAGTGCCTCGCGGGAGAGGTTAAGGAAGGAAGAAGTCTGCATGCATTCCAGTGCATTTTCACCGATGTGTGCCACACATCGGTCAACAAAGGAGCGACTTCCTTTACTACCTGGAATAATACCGTCAATAAGTAAAACTCATTTTAAATCTCCCAACAAGCAAAAACTAATAAAAAATATATCATAGCTCCTTTAATTTGTTTTTTATTTTATTGAGATATCAGCCATTTTCCACCAAGGCAGGGTGGCCCAAAGAAGAAAAACTTTAATCATCATTCACTCCATCACTGTCTTGCCAGAGGTCATTACACTACAGGTGTAAAACTTCAACATTAACACCCCTTCTTCAGAGTGCAGGCACTGTACTTTCCATCTCCAGGACTCAGTCTGGCCTGCCAGTTTCCCTGAATTTCTTCATAAATGTTGCCTTGCTTACATTCCAACAGCACATCAAGTCCTAAAAACCATTTACTACATGGAAAAATACCATTAATAAATACAGGTTCTACAATGAGGTTACATTCCAATAATGAACTGCCACTGATACAGTCTGCCTTGCCTCACAGAATTTTCCCTTCTATCTGTTGCTGTCTTGCAACACTGCATAGCTCCTGATGACACACGAGTGCGAAAGATCTACAGCTAAAGATTTCCATCCCATGTGGCTTGTTCTGCGAGGACATAGATGAAGATTGTAGAAATATATACAACAAGCAGTGGAAGATGAAGGAATCAGTCCCCGAGCCTAGGGGCAGGTGATGAGCATCCTAGTCTAGAATTATACTGATAAAGCCACTGGATGGCAAAACGTCTACAAGTAAGGATACCCAAATGTGCATGTGTCAAATTCATAATCTTGTTGGTACTGTATACCTAGGATACACAGGAGAGCCCTGCATATTTGGTACTCTTTTTTTTCAGTCTTCCATGTTTTCAATAGCTTTTAACTGACCCATTGTTCATGATATTCAATGCTTTTACCAGTTTTGCACAACTGTTGCATCAGGGAAGGGTGAGCAGCACCATATTTTAAGGTAATTATTGTAGGTACTGTGTATTTATTATACTTTTTTATCAGTTTTTTATGCCTAGCCATGTTGAGCATTTAATATATGATAGTGTGAACACATTATCAGGCATCTTAGATGGATTTGTTAATGAAAAAGTGCTCTTTCCCACCTGCTGGTGATTTTTGCTTATTGTATGAGGTCAGGAACCTATGACCCATACAAACAGGGCCCTCCTGTATATACAGGAGGTGTTTGAATGCACCAGACCTCGAAGAACTGGAGTCCGAACGATTCTGTTCAGAAAAAATTGACATGATCTTTGAGCATTTTTCTGGAGAGCAAATGCACCGACTTGTTGAAAATTCAGTTGTAAAAAAAAATTACAGGAAAGCCCTGCTTCGAAAGTGCTTTGAAATGACCTCTGACACTGACCCAACTCTCCGAGACTTTTGGAAGAGTCAGTTCAACATCCTCCAGTGTGGGTGGCTGGTAGTTAAAGCCTGGGATATACTGTTTCCCACATTGACTTTTCACAGTTTCAACACCACCTAGGAACCAATTAAGTTCCAACACTGAGGTTCCACTGTATATAACAAATATAGTAGAGGCAGACCTCCTACACATGGTTCTGTTTTAGATACAACCAAGTGAATAACAGCATTTTTAACCTTTTTGGCAGCAAAAGCAATAATTAAAATGTTAGAACATTAGAAATCATAAGAACATAAGAAAGGAGAAACACTGCAGCAGGCCTGTTGGCCCATACTAGGCAGGTCCTTCACAGATCCATCCCATGCAGACCTCCCATGCATTTTTTTTTACTATGAGTACAACCATTTGAATAAATGTTTTAAATCCTTTATTTTTTGTTACAAAGCAATAATTAACATGTCAAAAGCATCACTGAAAATCACCTAACATTACAAATCGGTACCAACCTCCGGTACGCTGTTCCATCTTGAGTGCGGCCATGAGGAAAGTGCATGCATTATGTGGGGTCATGGTAGTGGCTATGTGGTCCTCACAGTGCTGACACAGTTCCTCCAGACCCAGGTCATGACCCACTCCATACACCTCGAACACTCCGCTGTCGCTCATCACTACCTAATACAGCAATAATAGGCTTGAAATATCGGAGTAGAATAATAATAATCTTGATTTCTACAAGTGCATGTATAAGGTATACATACCGTAGTGAACATCAATAACATACTACTATATAGAAAGCTGCTTGTTATGCAGAGCATTTTAGACAAATTAGATCAATTCTGTCCCCAGGATGCAACTCGCACCAGTAGACTAACATCCAGGTATCTATTTTACTGCTAGGTGAACATGGACAGTAGGTGTCTTAAGGAAACACATCCTGATATTCCTACCCATACTGGGGATCGATCCCCAGACCTCAGCATACGAGCTAAGTGTGCTACCAATTGAGCTACGAGGCACCCTAAAGGGAAAGATTGCAAAATTTGAATAGTCTGACCTATATTTTTCTTGTTTTATCAACAATCTGGCCATCTCCCACCGAGGCAGGGTAACCCAAAAAAAAGAAGAAACACATTCACCATCACTCACTCCATCACCATCCTGACCAATATAATATTTGACCGAGCCAGTGTGACCCAAAAAAGAAAAATACAAAGTTTATACATTTCCTTTTACATTTAGTAATTTACACAGGAGAATGAGTTACTAGTTCTGACGATTTTTTTACTGTAATTGAAAAATAACAATACAAATACTGTGGAGGTGGAAGTAGTACAGTGATACCAACAAGTTGCTGGTAAAAGACACGTATGCAACGATCAGAACATTTATTAAGGAAACACTTCAACAAAACATAAGTAATGCTCTGATCACCATATACGTGTCTTTTTACCTAACAATATTACCCAGAATAAAAACACAACGATTAAAATAAACTAACACTAAGATTAAAGGAAATGCGACTCAAGCAAAATAATCACACAGAAATAGTTTATCAAGCTCAAAATACACACAATACTAGAGGCTTTCTTTTGTGTCTAACAATATTTTATTAAATGTAAAGTACATTATCTGTTTTTAGGTGCTCCTCAACTTACGATGGTTCGACTTGTAATATTTTGCTTAATGATTGCATGAAAGCAATTACAGCAGAACCTCCATAACTTCTGCTTCTACCAACTTTTCTGTACTCGACTGAAGAAGGCTACTGTGTAGGCAAAACGTTTCGAAATAAATATACCTAACTGTTGCATATATGTCTTGCCTAATAACCTAATCTTATCTTACTTTACTTTACCAAACCTAGCCTAAAATAACCTTACCTAACATTACCTTACTTTACCTTACCTAACCTTACCTTACCTAACCTTACCTTACCTAACCTAACCTTACCTTACCTTACCTAACCTAACCTTACCTAAACTTGACCTTACCTTCCCTAACCTAACCTTACTTAACCTCGCCTTAGTTAGCCTAACCTAACGCACAGAACAGACAGAAAAAATACAATTGCATTACCTTGCCAGTATAAATATAATTGATAACCTGTCTGAATATATTGGGTTGGTACTGTGGTAGACGAATGGTGGTGTGAGGCTTGCCTGGCGTCACTGTGCTGCCGGGAATCACACACACCTCGCCTCCTGGTGCTTCCACAAAGCTCTTGCACCTGGAAAAATAAAGATTTTACTGAAAATTGTAGCCCTAGGGTAAACTCTCCAGCGGCAGTTTTCCATATATGTATCTAATGTAAAAAGATCACAGTAAACAGGTGATATCACAATATACAAAACCACCACTGTAAAAAAATAATGAAATTCTAACCGCTTTTGTAATTTCTCACAATATCAAGGAAATGTGATGTGAGAAAACCACAAAAGCATTTAGAATATTATTTTTTCACAGTGGTGGTTCTGCATATGTGTCTAAGTATATACAGCAGTAGCATGGAAACTAGCCTGCTGTATAAGCGGGTCCTGCTGTATGGCAGTATCCCAGAACCTAACCTCCCCCTCCTGTACAGCAGTAGCCCAGAACCTAACCTAATGTATGAGCGGGACCCTCCCGTAAAGCATTAGCCCGTAACCTAACCTGCTGTATAAGTGGGGCCCTCCTGGGAGGGCCCCACTTATACAGCAGGTTAGGTTCCAGGCTACTTCTGTAAAGAAAAATTGGTGTAAAGTGAATCATAGCCTTTTTTCTACTTTCAGATGCCTATAAAAGCCTGATAACATGTTTACACTATCATATATTAAGTGAGCAATAGAATTAGGCCTAAAAATGCATATACAGTACACACATTATTTAAAATATTTTCATCCTTAGCTTATTGTGACTGGTGAATATACTTATTGTAGGAAATCTGAATAAATGAAGAATGAATATAACCGAAAACCGCTGCATTAGCAGAACACCGTAAAGCGAGGTGCTGTAAAGTGAGGCCCTCTCGTATACAGTAAAAAAATCTTGATATACCTTGCTTTAAGAATGAGTTTGTGAGCCGCTATGTGAGTCTCTTCCCGACCCACAACAAAAATGATATCTGCCGAGTCTTTGTCTTCCTGTAAGTGCTGGAGGTCTTCCAGGAGTCTTGAAACACCGACTAAGGACTTGTCTGAGAAGTGAAGACCACCTCCCACCCGGGTCCCCATGCTGAAACTGACAGTCATGTTATTACTCATATTGTCACTGTTTACCTAGCAGTAAGTAGGTACCTGGGTGTTAGTCTACTAACACCTGCTGTTACTGTTCACCTAGCAGTAAGTAGGTACCTGGGTTTTAGTCTACTAACACCTGCTGTCACTGTTCACCTAGCAGTAAGTAGGTACCTGGGTTTTAGTCTACTAACACCTGCTGTCACCGTTCACCTAGCAGTAAGTAGGTACCTGGGTGTTAGTCTACTAACACCTGCTGTCACTGTTCACCTAGCAGTAAGTAGGTACCTGGGTTTTAGTCTACTAACACCTGCTGTTACTGTTCACCTAGCAGTAAGTAGGTACCTGGGTTTTAGTCTACTAACACTTGCTGTCACTGTTCACCTAGCAGTAAGTAGGTACCTGGGCATTAGTCTACCAACACCTGCTGTCCATGTTCACCTAGCAGTAAGTAGGTACCTGGGTGTTAAGTGACTGGTGTGGGTGGCATCCTGGGGCCAAAATTAACCTAAGTTGTGGTAAATGCTCAACATAACCAGGAACTTTCTATATATAGTAGTATGTCATAGTATATCATAGGTGTGAGCTATGGTCTGTATAAGTTGTATCATGTACTGGTAGATTTAAACATTATTATTGTTACTATTATTATTATTATTATTATTATTATTATTATTATTATTATTATTATATTATCATCATTGATGTTAGCTATGGTCATTATACCTTGTATTTATAGAAATAATGATAATTATTATTATTATTATTATCATCATTGATGTTAGCTATGGTCATTATACTTTGTAGAAATAATAATGATAATTATTACTATAATTATTACTATTATTATTATATTATTAATTATTATATTACACCGTAGACACTAACTACCAATTTAACCTATAACGACCAAACAAGCAGTTCCACATCACCAGCAGACACTAACTACCAATTTACCAACTTACAAGCCCAGCAACTAGAGCTCAACCAATTTAAAAAAAACGGGTGAATATATTGCAGTTGCTGCCTCAGTAAAGTGAACAACCACAGTGACGCTGCCGACGTAAACAAACACCAGTATAAACCATGTAAATTACTGCTATAAACTATATAAATCCCACTTTGAACACTTTATAAGGGATTCTGTCCCTTTGTAATGGTATTTGATCACCTTGTAATGAATTGAACGCCTTGTAAAGGAATTCGATTCCTTAATAATGGCATCTGGATATCTTGAAAAGTATTGAATCCCTTTATAAGTGGATTGAATTCCTTTGTAATGGTATTTGAATATTTTGTAAAGGATTAATCTCTTTGTACTGACATCTGAACACTTTATAAAGGATTAAATCCTTTATAAAGATATTAATTCCTTTGAACATCTGAACACCTTATAAGATTCAATCCCTTAGAAGAGATTCGATCCAATTATCATGGCATCTGAGCAAATTATAAGGGATTCAATCCCTTTATTATAGCATCAGAACACCTCGAAAGGGATTTAATCCCTTTGTCGTGAGCTCTAAACCCATTTCCTGCAGTGGAAACTTTTTTTTTTTTTTAATGGACGGTTCTCCTGGGCATATGGACATTGCCGGCTATTAAGGTTGCCCATTCCCTAAACCCATAATATGCACATTATAAATCCCTTAACTACCACCCACAGCATGGGTATGGGCTAATGATAATGACTCTATTTCAGATTAAGATAAGTGGCCTGGTGGCTAAAGCTCCCGCTTCACACACGGAGGGCCCGGGTTCGATTCCCGGCGGGTGGAAACATTTCGACACGTTTCCTTACACCTGTTGTCCTGTTCACCTAGCAGCAAATAGGTACCTGGGTGTTAGTCGACTGGTGTGGGTCGCATCCTGGGGGGACAAGATTAAGGACCCCAATGGAAATAAGTTAGACAGTCCTCGATGACCTGGAACCACACGAGGGTCCCGAAACATGGAGAGCCAAGATGATGGATGTGGTACTGGAGAACCTCATGCATCAACATGTTAAGGATACTACCAGAGAGAGAGGGGAGGATGACCTGGAGTTTACATGGAGAGAGTTCCGGGGGTCAACGCCCCCGCGGCCCAGTCTGTGACCAGGCCTCCTGGTGGATCAGAGCCTGATCAACCAGGCTGTTGCTGCTGGCTGCACGCAAACCAACGTATGAGCCACAGCCCGGCTGATCAGGAACTGACTTTAGGTGCTTGTCCAGTGCCAGCTTGAAGACTGCCAGGGGTCTGTTGGTTCAATTCAAATTCAAATTCAAAGTTTATTCTCTATAAGGATTACAATGCTGAGTTTACAGAAATTTGGTTATTGTTTGGTTTACATGTAGTAAAATTGTGATTACAGAGTGTACCACTAGAACGCTTAGCATGGTTAGGCATTTCGGGCATACTTAGTTTTATTCTTAATTGTAAAATATTATAAATTATGTGTGCTGGGAGGCAGTTGAACAGTCTCGGGCCCCTGACACCAGGAAGACTGGACCTTGTGTTCACCCTGAGCAGTTCAGACATTGAGGACATCACATATGAGAGGCCCCTAGGAGCTAGTGACCACGTGGTTCTGTGCTTTGAATACATAGTAGAGTTACAAGTGGAGAGGGTAACAGGAGTTGAATGGGAAAAGCCAGACTATAAACGGGGGGACTACATAGGCTTGAGGAACTTCCTGCAAGAGGTTCAGTGGGACAGAGAACTGATAGAAAAGTCCGTAAATGAAATGATGGAATACGTAACAACAAAATGTAAGGAGGCAGAGGTAAGATTTGTTCCCAAGGGCAACAGAAATAATGGGAAGACCAGAATGAGCCCCTGGTTTACCTGACGGTGTAAGGAGGCAAAAGCCAAGTGCAATAGAGAATGGAAAAAGTACAGAAGCCAAAGAACACAGGAAAATAAGGAGATTAGTAGAAGAGCCAGGAACGAGTATGCACAGGTAAGGAGGGAGGTCCAGCAACAGTATGAAAATAACAGCATCGAAAGTCAAATCTGACCCGAAACTGTTGTATAGCCACATCAGGAGGAAGATAACATTCAAAGACCAGGTGATCAGGCTGAGGAAAGAAGGTGGGGAACTCACAAGTAATGATCACGAGGTATGCGAGGAGCTCAACATGAGATTTAAGGAAGTATTTACAGTAGAGACAGGAATGGCTCCAAGAAGACAGCACAGAGGGGAACACCAAGAGGGAACATACCAACAGGTGCTGGATGACATACAAACAACGGAGGAGGAGGTGCAGAAGCTGCTAAGTGACCTCGATACCTCAAAGGCGAGGGGTCCAGACAATATCCTGTGGGTCCTTAGAGAAGGAGCAGAGATGCTGTGTGTGCCTCTAACCACAATCTTCAATACATTCCTTGAAAATGGGCAACTACCTGAGGTATGGAAGACGGCAAATGTAGTCCCCATTTTTAAGAAAGGAGACAGAAATGAGGCACTAAACTACAGACCAGTGTCTCTGACGTGTATAGTATGCAAAGTCATGGAGAAGATTATTAGGAGGAGAGTGGTGGAACACCTGGAACGAAACAAGATTATGAACAACATCCAGCATGGATTCATGGAAGGCAAATCCTGTGTCACAAACCTCCTGGAGTTTTATGACAAGGTAACAGAAGTAAGAAACGAGAGAGAGGGGTGGGTTGATTGCATTTTCGTGGACTGCAAGAAGGCCTTCGACACAGTTCCTCACAGGAGATTAGTGCAGAAGCTGGAGGATCACGCACATATAACAAGAAGGGCACTGCAATGGATCAGAGAATACCTGACAGGGAGGCAACAACGGGTCATGGTACGTGATGAGGTATCACAATGGGCTCCTGTGACGAGAGGGGTCCCACAGGGGTCAGTCCTAGGACCAGTGCTATTTTTGATATATGTGAATGACATGGTGGAAGTGTCCCTGTTCACAGATGATGTGAAGCTAATGAGAAGGATTAAATCGGATGAGGATCAGGCAGGACTACAAAGAGACCTGGATAGGCTGGACAGGTGGTCCAGCAACTGGTGTCTCGATTTCAACCCTGCCAAATGCAAAGTCATGAAGATTGGGAAGGGCAGAGAAGACCGCAGACAGAGTATAGACTAGGTGGACAAAGGCTGCAAACCTGACTCAAGGAGAAAGATCTTGGGGTGACCATAACACCGAGCACGTCTCCGGAGGCACACATCAACCAGATAACTGCTGCAGCATATGGGCGCCTGGCAAACCTAAGAATAGCGTTCCAATACCTTAGTAAGGAATCGTTCAAGACACTGTACACTGTGTACGTCAAGCCCATACTGGAGTATGCAGCACCTGTTTGGAACCCACACCTGGTCAAGCACGTCAAGAAATTAGAGAAAATACAAAGGTTTGCAACAAGGCTAGTTCCAGAGCTCAGGGGAATGTCCTACGAAGAAAGGCTGAGGGAAATCGGACTGACGACACTGGAGGACAGGAGGGTCAGGGGGTAGACATGATAACATACAAAATAATGTGTGGAATAGACAAGGTGGACAGAGACAGGATGTTCCACAGAGGGGACACAGAAACAAGAGCTCACAATTGGAAGCTGAAGACTCGGACGAGTCACAGGGATGTTAGGAAGTATTTCTTCAGTCACAGAGTCATCAGGAAGTGGAATAGCCTAGCAAGTGATGTAGTGGAAGCAGGAACCATACATAGCTTTAAGACGAGGTATGACAAAGCTCAGGAAGCAGAGAGAGAGAGAGGACCTAGTAGCGATCAGTGAAGAGGCGGGGCCAGGAGCTGAGTCTCGACCCCTGCAACCACAATTAGATGAGTACTATAAAGATAGTGTCCCCTCCCTTGAGGGGGCACTGTAAGGATAGTGTCCCCTCCCTTGAGGGGGCACTGTAAGGATAGTGTCCCCTCCCTTGAGAGGGCACTATAAGGATAATGTCCCCTCCCTTGAGGGGACACTATAAGGATAGTGTCCCCTTCCTTGAGGGGGCACTATAAGGATAGTGTCCCCTCCCTTGAGGGGTCACCATAAGGATAGTGTCCCCTCCCTTGAGGGGACACTATAAGGATAGTGTCCCCTCCCTTGAGGGGGCACTATAAGGATAGTGTCCCCTCCCTTGAGGGGGCACTATCCAGGAGCTTCGTCAGGCTGTTATAAATGATACAAGAACACAGTGGGGTATATATAGGCTTTAGAGTGAGCTATAAAGCACAATATAATCATTGTAGTAATACTACCAGTAGTAGTTGTAGTCATAATACTTGTGGTAGTAATAGTAGCGGTCGTAGTAGTAGTAGTATCAGCAGCATGTAAGTGCACTTATCATACATAGTGTAAATTATCCAGGATAACCCAAAAAAGTCCAAGTGTCTTATTTCCATTGGGTTGTAATCGTACCTGCAGGGTACTTTGGGGGTCGTTGCCCCTGCATCCCGGTTCATTGGAAAGGATTATGTACCCTTGCAGAGTGTTGAATCTGCTGGTGTCCTTGACTGCAGTGGTTGATACCTGCAATTCGGTGTTGGAGAGAATGTCTCAGAGGGACTGATTATACCTGGAGTATACCTGGAGAGGGTTTCGGGGGTCAACGCCCCCACGGCTCAGTCTGAGACCGAGCCTCGCGGTGGATCAGGGTCTGATCAACCAGGCTGTTACCTCAAACTCCTAAAGGTAAGAACGGAGGAGCTCTACTAGGCCTATTGGCCCATACTAGGTAGGGCCTCAAATCTAACCCTAACCACCCACGTACATGCCCAGTTCATACCCAGAGGTACCCAAGAACTTACCTTCATTTAAATCAGTGGTTTTGAAAACCGACAGGTTGATAAGACACTTGTGCAACATTTGGGTGTTTTTATCCTGGAAACATTTTGCCAGCCAGTGGCTTCTTCAGTCCAGTGCAGAGAATGGTGGAAGATGAGGAGTTTGAGGTGATCAGTCCCACCATTACTATCAACACTGGCCTTCTCTAATATTCTTGTCCCAGTTGTGACTTGACAATGGTCCAGAATTGAGCGAAGTGTCTCTACAAAGTTACTCTAAGCACAGATTACCCATGAAATCCCTCATAATAATATTAGGTAAGACACATATGCAACAGTTAGGCATCTTTATTCCGAAATGTTTCGCCTACACAGTAGGCTTCTTCAGTCTAATACAGAATACTGAAGAAGCCTACTGTGTAGGCGAAATGTTTCGGAATAAAGATACCTAACTGTTGCATATGTGTCTTACCTAACAACTTGTCGGTATTGTATACCATTTTGATGTTCACCTCATAATAATGATGGATAAATAAAACCTGCCACGAGTTAAATAAAAAATACATTTATTAATGAAATTTCAGATTTTTGGAATACATAACATAAATTATTAATTAATATTATTAAGTGCTAAACCCGCAAGGGTCAACATCATCATAAAGTTGCTTTGTCGACTTAAAATTATTTCGTTCATGGGGTGGGGGAGGGGAAGCGCTAAACCTGTAGGAGTCAAATGGGAGGCATTCAAGTGTGATCCAAGGGGAAAACCAGCTCCAGTTCCTTGGATCAAGAACCCTTACTCCCCCTTCCCTCTCATTGGCATCATGGAACCTCCCTTGAGGGAGGTGCAACTGGGTTTGAAGCATATTTACTGCACAACACTTGGTTTATCAGGTTTTAAAATCTATTGATTACATGAAGGCTAGCTTATTGGGTTTAAAGCCTATCTACTGTATGATACTTGGTGAATAAGTAGAAAGCTTATCAGGTTTAAATCTTATCGACTATATAAAGCTTTATCTATTGGGCTGTAGGTTTATCAACTTTATGAGGGTTGGTTTATTGGTCTAAAACCTACTGGCTATGAGGTTTTTCATATTTGGTTTAAATCCCATCGATTACATGATGATTGGTTTATCAAATTAAACATCTATTACACGAGGGTTGGTTAATAGGATTTCAAGTTTATCTACTGCACGAGAGTTGGGTGATGGGATTTCAAGTCTACTACACAAGGTGTGGTTAATGGGGCTTTAAGACTATCTGCTACACAAGGGTCATTATGGCTGCATGTCACCTGTACACCAGTCAAAAATACAAAATAGTGCACCACTTGTATAAAAATCTCATATTCTTTGGAGAAGCTCAAACTGAGATGAAATTCCACAGGTCCTAAAAAATAATGTAGACATAACTTCCCTAAAAAAAAAAAAAAAAAAAAAAAAAAAAAAAAAAAAAAAAAAAAAAAAAAAAAAAAGAGAGAGAGGCAGCAAATCAATGGCAAAAAAATCACAGACCAATTTCATTAACATGGCAAATAAAAAAAAAATCCTAGAAAATGTAGATCATAAGATATCAGAATTGTAAAATACCAGACTATAAAATGTTTGAACAACTGCAAATGACTCAAAGTGCTTGTTGGAATAGAAAAGTTATAGCTAAAATGTATTGTATGTAGGAAATGTTTGAAAACCCAGTCCTCAATTTAAACTCAACCACAACAACTTTCTGGGTTGAAAGATATGGAAATCTAGAACAGATAATAGCAGTAACAGCCTGGTTGATCAGGTGCTGATCTACTGTGAGGTCTGGTCACAGACCAGGCCACAGGGGCATTGAACCCTGAAACCGTTTCCAGGTATACCCAGTGAAAAGCTAGGGGGCAAAGAACTACAACTAGAGAACAGTGTTAATATCCATAGTTCACAATTCTTCAATCTTCTACCAGCAGATATATTGTATTATCTGGCACATAAGGCATGTGAAAGTGTACGGCAATGTTATCAAGCAGTTGTAGAGTAATGTTAGTAAACAACTGCTAGAGTGTAAAACAAAGCCTATCCTTGACCCTGACCTTGAGCATATAAGATGCAGGCTGACTTTCCAAGACTTTTTGTGGGAAAAAATGTGCCTCATATGCCAGAAAACACTGTAAATAAACCCTCCATATAACAGAGCTATACAATGGACCCCATTTAACCTACTCTGGAAATAGAGCAAAATCCACTAGGTCAATCAGTTTGGAAACAATGGACAAGGTCTGCTGGCTACAGAACCATTCATTGTTGCTACAGTCATGGCACAACAACCTCTTCTCTATCCATTACGACTGTAACTACTGTCCCCCCCACTCCTCCAATTAGTCTGTTATATAGAGGGGTTACTGTATTGCCTGAACCAAAAAAAAAGTCTTAATGAGGAAATTGAACAAGTTCTTTTAAAATGTACCACATTAACCAGGTTGTGATACCTATATAAACCTGGGTAAGAGAGCAATTACAGTAGTCCCCCCATATCCTTGGGGATATGTACCAAGACCTGCTATGGATACTTGAAACCGGGAACAGTAGCGAACCCTACGTATAAGTTATTTATCGTTTACATACATACCTATGATGAGGTTTAATTGATAAATTATGCAAAATAAGAATATAATTAGCACTTTTTCACTGATGGGAAGCACTTCACAGCTTCTCTTAGGCTTTGAAGAACTGCCACCACCACCACTTTTGCATATTGGAGCCATTATTAAGCATAATTAAGGGTTATTTTTTGGCCAAGGTAAACCGTGGATAACTGAAACTGTGGATACTGAATCTGTGGGTGCTACTGTAATGTGCAAGTCTGACCTCAGGATGGTATACAGAATTAACAATGTATATTTCACAAGCAAAACCACCAGTGTGAAAAAATGTTGAAATTCCAAGCACTTTTGTGATCTCTCACATTATCAAGGTTCTTGATTGGTCTTTTCCCACCAAGGTAGGGGTGATGCGAAAAAAAAGAAACACTTTCATCATCATTCACTCCATCGCTTTTTCCACTATACTACAGTAATAAAACCTGCAGCATATATTCACCCATCCTTCAGAGTGCAGGTACTGTACTTCCCACTTCCAGAACTGTAATATCCTCACTAATCCTTCAGAGTACAGGCACTGTACTTCCTACCTACAGGACTCAAGTCTGGCTAACCAATTTGCCAGAATCCCTTCATAAATGTTACCTTGCTCACACTCCAACAGCACATCAAGTCATAAAAACCATTCGTCTCTACTCGCTCCTATCTAACACGTTGACGCACGCCTGCTGGAAGTCCAAACCCATCGCATATAAAACCTAATTTACCCCCTCCCTCCAATCTTTCCTAAGATTACCCCTACCCTGCCTTTCTTCCACTACAGATTTATAACCCCCACTGTAAGTCAAGGAGCACCTGTGCATTTCTTTCCCGATTATCAGCTGAGGTGATCCGTACAAAAGTGACTGCCCAATAATAAACTCAAAAAAAACAAAAACAGTATTAACACTGGTTGATATTACTCTATTTTTGAAGAACCTCTTAGATACACAATTAATAAATTATGGTTTCTAACATATTTAAACATTTCTTAATTAAATACACAGCAAATTATGGTTTCTAATATAACAACTTAAAAAAGAGTCTTTTAGATACACAGTAAATTATGATTTCTAATATATTTAAAAAGCTCTTAAATATACAATAAATTATAGTTTCTAATACAGTGGAACCTCTACTTGCGAGTTTAATCAGTTCCATGACCTTGCTCGCAACTGGATTTGCTCATTTGCAGAGTCAATTTTTCTCATTTAAATTAATTGAAATGCAATTAATCCGTTACAGTGGGATTCTGTACTTCAATAATTTCGCTAATATCATTTATACGGCTTATTTATCTATCACAGTTCATCTAATATGACATAACAAACAATATAAATAACATAGAAACCTGATATATACTCTAGAATGAATAAAATATGTCATTATATGTGTGGTGGCGGCAGCGGCCGACGAGAGTTTGTCTGGAGACAGGACAAAATACTCCTTGAATATTTGGCTATCATCAACTATGGCTTATTTATCTATCACAGTTCATCTAATATGAAATAATAAACAATGTAAATAACATAGAAACTTATATACAGTGGACCCCCGGTTAACGATATTTTTTCATTCCAGAAGTATGTTCAGGTGCCAGTACTGACCGAATTTGTTCCCATAAGGAATATTGTGAAGTAGATTAGTCCATTTCAGACCTCCAAACATACACGTACAAATGCACTTACATAAATACACTTACATAAATGGTCGCACTGGGAGGTGATCGTTAAGCGGGGGTCCACTGTATACTCTAGAATGAATAAAATATGTCATTATGTAACAGGTGGAGGCAGCCACTCCCGCTCCCTCTTTGTTGTGGTAAACACTGCCATCTAGTGACGGCCTTTTGAAGCCATCTATTATTATAATTATTATTATTATTATGTAGTACATTATTATTATATATGTATTATTATTATTATACATATTAATATTATTATTAATACTACAGTGGAACCTCAAAAATCGAACTTAATCCATTCCAGGAGCTAGTTCTAAATTCGAAAAGTCTGAAATTCGAAGCAATATTTCAAACAAGAAATAATGGAAATACAATTGATCCATTCCAGAAACCCAAAAATATTCACACAAAAAATACATTTTATAGAGATTAATTACAGTTTTACATACAACAAATACTATAGTTTTTAATTATGTATAGTAATACATATAAAATAACATTTTTACCTACCTTTATTGAAGATTGGTGATGGTATCTGGAAGATAGGGAGGAGGAGAGAGGGAGTTGGGGTTAGTGTTTGGAAGGAGAATCCCCCTCCATGAGGACTTCAGGTAAAGCCCTCTCTGGGGTTACTTCCCTTCTCTGTCTTTTAATGCCACTAGGACCAGCTTGAGTCACTGGACCCCTGTCTCACAAAATAACTGTCCACAGTCCTCTGTTTCTGGCGCCTCTTTAACATTTCCCTAAAATGGGACATGGTTCTGTCACTGAACTTGTTGCAAAGATGGTTTGTTTCAGCTTGCTCAGGGTGGTACTTCTGCACAAACATTTGGACATCATTCCACTTGGCACAAATCTCCTTAATCTTTGAAGAAGGCACCTCATCCACTCCCTATATTAACACCTTTCACAACATCAGCTTCCTTGATTTGTTCTTTCTTTGCCAGGATAGAACTGATGGTCGACTTGTTTTTCCCATACATCCTGGCAAGCTCAACAAGTCTCACACCACTCTCATACTTCTGTATTATTTCCTTCTTCACATCTATGGTGTTTCTCACTTTCTTTACCACAGGGGTACCACTAGCAAGTTTCTTTGGGCCCATGGCAGCTTATTTCACAGTCCCACAAGCACTAAACACAACGAAATAATCGTAAAATGCGTGAATGAGAGCGCAGGTTAGTGTTCACTCAAGCATAAACAAAGCTAGACTGCTCACGGCGCCTGCGCGGGGATGCGGACAGAGCGGGCGGCAGACAGGTCCCATACCCGGCGGTCCGAAAATAGGGGCGCGTTCGATAATAGGGACACAGTTTGTCCGAAAAATGGTCCTATTTTCGAAACGTTCGATATGTGATACGTTCGATTTTTGAGGTTCCACTGTATTATTATTACAATATAAATAATTTGTAATTTTTATTCACACAAAAAATATAAGATTTACTGTTATGTCTTATTGCAATAATTGTATAAATAATGTCAACCCATTCACCACCGCATGTTTGAGTGGACAGTGACGTCATTTGTTTACTCTTGAACGTAGTCAAGCAAATGAGCATTTCTCCCTCGCTGAGCTCAATTTCAAGGTACTTTTCATTGTGAAAGCAATCAAAATCATATCTATTTCTGTGATATATCTTCCATTCTATCAAATGAGACCCAGAAAACGAGAATACAACCATAAAACCATACAAAAATACCGCAAAGGGGTGGCTAATTGCTGAGAAGTGAACTCCATTTTATGCATAGATTTCTCTCATTTTTGGTGTACATTAAGAAGCATCTTTCCATCATACATTGCCCAAGTTTCAATAAGATAGTCCAACAAACAAATGAGATACAATTCCCTAGATCAAGAGCATGAGCCCCTCACCAGACCTGCCTTGACGTCTGCTCGCTTATGGAAATTTTGCTCACGTATGGAAGCAAAAAATCAACCCATCAACTGCTCTTATTTGGAAAAACTCGCACGTGAATGTGCTCGTAAGTAGAGGTTCCACTGTATATTTAAAAAAAAGTCTCTTAGATACACAATAAATTATAGTTTGTCTCGTGTATGAATTTTTGTATGATAGTTCAGATGTGACCTTTGTGAAAATTCTTTGAGACACTCCGTACACTTGTATGGTTTTTCTCCTGTATGAACCTTCATGTGCTGTGTCAGACTTGACTTCCCGGAGAAATCTTTCGGACACACCGAACACTTGTATGGCCTCTCTCCCGTATGAATCCTCATATGCAATATTTGATTTGATCTCACTGAGAAACCTTTACAGCACACTGTACACTGGTATGGTTTCTCTCCTGTGTGAGTCCTCATGTGGTTAATTAGAATTGGTCTTAGCGAAAACCCTTTCTGACAGACTGTACACTTGTATGGTTTTTCTCCTGTATGAATTCGCATGTGTTGTATTAATTTCCCCTTTTGCGAGAAGGCTCGTAAGCATGACGAACAATGATAGGGTTTCTCTCCAGTGTGAACTCTCATGTGTTGTATTAATCTGGATTTTCGTAAAAAATCCTTCAGACAGAGTGAACACTTGTATGGTTTCTCTCCTGTGTGAATTTTAATGTGATGTAAGAGACCGGATTTTACCGAGAATGCTTTTGGACATTCTTGACACTTGTATGGTTTCTCTCCTGTATGAACTCTCATGTGTTGTATTAGATTCGCTTTCAATAGAAAACCTTTGAGACACTCAGTACACTGATGTGGCTTTTCACCCGTATGAACCTTGTGGTGTTTTACCAACTGAGATTTTTCTGAAAAAGCTTTCAGACACAATGAACACTGAAATGGCTTTTCTCCAGTGTGGACTTTCATGTGCTGCTGTAGAGACCCTTTTTGTTTGTACTCTTTCAGACACTCCAAACACTGGTATGGCTTCTCTCCGGTATGAACTCGCATGTGGGTTATTAAAGTCGATCTAGCCCTAAAGTTTTTCAAACACTCAGAGCAGTTAAATGGCTTTTGTCGCGTGTGAATTCTCATATGAATCACTAAATGCCCCTTTTGCGAAAAGCTTTTCAGGCACTCTGGGCACTGATATGGTTTCTCTCCTGTGTGAACTCTCATGTGTTGCTTCAGGTGTACTTTCTGCGAAAAGTCTTTTGGACATTCTGAACACTGGTATGGTTTATGACCTGTGTGAGTCGTCATGTGTTTCTGCAGGTGTCCCTTCTGCGTGAAACCTTTCAGACATTCTGAACACTGATATGGCTTCTCACCAGTGTGAACTTTCAAGTGTTGGATTAAACATGATTTCACACCAAAGTCTTTTGAACACATTGAACATCTATAAGGCCTTTCTCCTGTATGGAACCTCATGTGTCTTACTAAATGTCCTTTTTGGGAAAAGTCTTTTGGACATTCCAAACACTTGAATCGCTTCTCTCCAATATGAACCTTCATTTTCTATTATCAGAAAACTGAACCTGTAAGGGTTCTCAGCACCACACAGCACAGACGTGTCAACAGTGTAATAATTGTGTAGTATACATCGTTATAGCTCCATTTTATGAGGAGGCTTCCTGGCCAAGCCTAGTCACGCAACCCCCCCCCCCCCTTCTTTGAACTACACACGAAGGCCACTGGCCACAGGCCTTTCTGTCAGACTCGACCAGGCCTAGCAAATGTAGACAGGCCATGATTACCAACACAGCACCTCTATAACAATTGTTTCCTTGCTACTGTCACTTCCTGTATCAAACCCCTTAGCAGATGGACCGTACACAAGAAAAAAAAAAAAGATAGCAGCAGCAGTAGAATGGTAATAATAATGTCAGAAAATTCAGCAGCACATGAAGTAATCCAAGATGATGAAGTTTATTATTATTACAATGAAAATTAGGTGCTAAACCCATGATGGACACACAACATTGCAAGCTGGTGCAATAAATCACTCACAGATGAACAGCAATAGACAGCAACTTCCTTATCGCCCTGGCATATGTTGCAATCCAAAATTCCACAAGTTTGTAAATAAATTTCTGTCATTTCTACCACAGAATTAATAATTTGTATTCCATAAGGTATATCCTCGCGTATTTACATTAATTTAACAGTACATATTTTTATTCTAATAAACACTGACTGCACAAACTATGACTAGCAGTAGACAAATTTATTTTTGCATAATTTGAGAAAACGTTAAGGAAAATTTTATAATAAAGACAAATTTTTTTCATCTCTCATGTCATCAATCTAATGTAGCTTTTGCAAAGAGTATTTTTACACACCTTGAATTCAAGCTGATTTAAAAGCCTACAGAAGCCAAAGTATCATTTAATACCAGCATTTTTATCAAAATCCTGTGATCTTCATTGCAAAATAAAGTGATATGTTACAGTTAAGCTATTGCCAAAATATGTGCCAATGTTGCATGGCAATGTTTCATTAAGCAGAATCAAGTTGCGTCTGCAGAGTGATGAGGGTGTGCATGGGGCGGCCAGGATGTAGACGCCAGTAGATGGTCAACACAATCTCCAGCATTTCTAACAGTGTGTTGTGTATTCTAACACTTGTTGAATCATACAACTCCAGTATTTCTTCCGCTTATTCGGAAAAATTTCTGCAACTGGAGGTCAGTTTCTCTCGAAGGTTGAACTGAAAAAAATAAACATAATTGTAGTTAATTGTATAAGAAATCTTACTGAACAGTCTATGTCTAATTCTAAAGTGACATTTATGCATTAGAATTAGATCACCAGAAATACAGTATTCGATATTAATCCGTTCCTGAGAGCTCATCGAATACCGAAAATATCGAGAAGCTAATAAATTTTCCCCATAAGAAATAATGGAAATCAAATTAATCTGTGCAAGACACCCAAAAGTATGAAAAAAAAAAATTTTACCACATGAAATATTAAGTTTAATGCAATAGAATAATTACAATAAAAATAGAATAATAACAATAGAATAATTGACACTTACCTTTAATGAAGATCTGGTGATGATTGATGGGACGGGAGGAGGGGAGAGTGTCGAAGTTGTTACTGTTTAGAAGGGGAATCCCCTTCCATTAGGACTTGAGGTAGCAAGTCCTTTTCCGGGGTTACTTCCCTTCTTCTTTTAATGCCACTAGGACCAGTTTGAGAGTCACTGGACTTCTGTCGCACAACTTATCTGTCCATAGAGGCCTGTACCTCTCGTTCCTTTATGACTTTTCTAAAGTTCAGGTTTAAATTCTTCACTGTCTATGTAATCCTTGAATTCCTTCACATAAATAACAAAAAAGGCACAATACCGTGACTGGAACGATACACAAATAACCCGCACATAAAAGAGAGAAGCTTACGACGACGTTTCGGTCCGACTTGGACCATTGATTCCTTCACATATTTTTCAGCTGCTTTTTGGTCCGAACTGGCAGCCTCACCATGCCTAATCACACTATGTATGCCACTACGATTCTTAAATCTTTCAAACCAACCTTTGCTGGCCTTAAATTCACTCACATCACCACTAGTTGCAGGCATTTTTCTAATTAAATCCTCATGCAACTTCCTAGTATTTTTGCAAATGATCACTTGAGAGATGCTATCTCCTGCTATCTGTTTTTCATTTATCCACACCAATAACAGTCTCTCAACATCTTCTAACACTTGTGGTCTCTGTTTCTAAAATACAGTTGCACCTTTTGCAACAACAGCTTCCTTGATTGCCGTTTTCCTGGTCACTATAGTAACGATGGTTGATTGGGGTTTCGTATACACCCTGGCCAGCTCCGACACACGCACTCCACTTTCGTACTTTGCAATTATCTCTTTCTTCATTTCAATAGTCATTAGCACCTTTTTTCTTGAAGAGTTGGCACTAGAAGCTTTCTTGGGGCCCATGGTGACTTATTTTCCAGAAACAAGCACCAAAAACAGTGATAATGGAATGTACCGAATGTATCCTTAGATAAACCATACCACGGACGAGATTTGAACCCGCGGTCAGAGAGTCTCAGAACTCCAGACCATCGTGTTAGCCACTGGACCAGCTAGCCACAATAAGATTCGTCCAACTAGGTGGCTAGCTGGTCCAGTGGCTAACGCGGCGGTCTGGAGTTTTGAGACTCTGACCGCGGGTTCAAATCCCGTCCGTGGTATGGTTTGTTTGCAATCGTGTCATTACGATTTTGTGAGTCATGGTATCCTTAGATGCGCACACACTGGCTGGCTTGTAAACACTGACACACACGGGGCAGTTCAGGCCACACGCGGACACGTCTCGTACGAATCGCATTGAATACCAGGTTTTCGATCGGGTACCGAGGCAAAATTTTTGCGTTAATATGCATCGAATACCGGATTTATCGAATACCGATGCCATCGAATACCGGGGGTCCACTGTACAGGTCTCCCTCAACATTCACGTTTTCAACTTTCGTGGGCTTCGCACATTTGCGAATTCCTAACTGCCAAATTCCCAACCGCTAAATTCCCAGGCACCAAATCATATTTAAGTTTCCCACCACCCGCGAGTCCCTACTACCCTCCCTCTGACCCCCGCAACTGGCAGCCAGCCTTCCCGCCACTCAGTGTGGCGAGAGTTTTGTTTGTTCATTATTTGCTATTAAACTACAGTGTAAATAATGTCAACCCATTCATGGCTGCATATTGGAATGGCCATTTGGACAGGTATTGGACAGTGACATCATCTTTACTCTTGAACACGGCAAAGAATCAACATTTCTGCTACTGCTAATAATAATAATAATAATAATAATAATAATAATAATAATAATATAGAATTGAAGAAGGAAATTGTACAAAAATACGAGGGTTGAAGCAGTGGTGGAGGAAGTGGTTGAGGCAGTGGTTGAGGCAGTGGTTGAGGCAGTGGTAGAGGCAGTGGTTGAGACAGTGGTTGAGGCAGTGGTTGAGGCAGTGGTTGAGGCAGTGGTTGAGGCAGTGGTTGAGGCAGTGGTTGAGGCAGTGGTAGAGGCAGTGGTAGAGGCAGTGGTTGAGACAGTGGTTGAGGCAGTGGTTGAGGCAGTGGTTGAGGCAGTGGTTGAGGCAGTGGTAGAGGCAGTGATTGAGACAGTGGTTGAGGCAGTGGTTGAGGCAGTGGTTGAGGCAGTGGTTGAGGCAGTGGTTGAGGCAGTGGTTGAGGCAGTGGTAGAGGCAGTGGTATTTAATGACATGCATGTTATTAAACCATAACATGTATGTATTTAGCACAATATTTTATGATATTGTCATGTATTTTATGATTGTTCATGGTTCAACAAGTTAAGGAAGCAGTATTGTATTATATTTCCCTACAATATATTGGGGCACCAAACATTCACGATTTTTCAACATTCGCGAGGCTCTTGATCCCCTAACTCTCGTGAATGTTGAGGGAGACCTGTACATTTGTGTTTAACCTACGTTATCCTTTGTACAGCATAAAAAAATATAATTTTGAATAATTATATTATTATACCTATTATTGCTATAGCTATTATTATTATAACTATTATTACTACAGCTATTATTATATTATTCTTAAGGATAATAATATTATTACTATTTACAGTTATATTTATTGGGAAGCACTAAGTGCATAGGTGTCATACATAGTCAGGGGTAAGGGAGGTAATTAGGAACGATTTAAGGAGATGATAGCCTCAACTCCTTGGATCAAGAGCCTTTCACCAGCATCAAGACACAGCCATGAAGGGCAAGAAAATAGGCAGCACAGTAGTAAGTAGGTACCTGGGTGTTACTCTACTAACACCTGCTGTCAGTGTTCACCTAGCAGTAAGTAGGTACCTGGGTGTTACTCTACTAACACCTGCTGTGAGTGTTCACCTAGCAGTAAGTAGGTACCTGGGTGTTAGTTTACTAACATCTGCTGTCACTGTACACCTAGCAGTAAGTAGGTACCTGGGTGTTACTCTACTAACACCTACTGTCACTGTTCACTTAGCAGTAAGTAGGTACCTGGGTGTTAGTCTACTAACACCTCCTGTCACTCTTCACCTAGCAGTAAGTAGGTACCTGGGTGTTAGTCTACTAACACCTGCTGTCCCTGTTCACCTAGCAGTAAGTAGGTACCTGGGTGTTAGTCTACTAACACCTGCTGTCACTGTTCACCTAGCAGTAAGTAGGTACCTTGTTAGTCTACTAACACCTGCTGTCACTGTACACCTAGCAGTAAGTAGGTACCTGGATGTTAGTCTACTAACACCTGCTGTCACTTCACCTAGCAGTAAGTAGGTACCTGGGTGTTAGTCTACTAACACCTGCTGTCAGTGTTCACCTAGCAGTAAGTAGGTAC
This sequence comes from Cherax quadricarinatus, assembly GCF_038502225.1. Lineage (NCBI taxonomy): Eukaryota > Metazoa > Arthropoda > Malacostraca > Decapoda > Parastacidae > Cherax > Cherax quadricarinatus. Next base: position 261,781 of record NW_027195051.1, read on the forward strand.
CTTGGTGTTAGTCTACTAACACCAGCTGTCATTGTTCACCTAGCAGTAAGTAGGTACCTGGGTATTAGTCTACTAAGACCTGCTGTCAGTGTTCACCTAGCAGTAAGTAGGTACCTGGATGTTAGTCTACTAACACCTGCTGTCACTCTTCACCTAGCAGTAAGTAGGTACCTGTATGTTAGTCTACTAACACCTTCTGTCACTGTTCACCTAACAGTAAGTAGGTACCTGGGTGTTAGTCTACTAACACCTGCTGTCAGTGTTCACCTAGCAGTAAGTAGGTACCTGAATGTTAGCCTACTAACACCTGCTGTCACTGTTCACCTAGCAGTAAGTAGGTACCTGGATGTTAGTCTACTAACACCTGCTGTCACTGTTCACCTAGCAGTAAGTAGGTACCTGTGTGTTAGTCTACTAACACCTGCTGTCAGTGTTCACCTAGCAGTAAGTAGGTACCTGGGTGTTAGTTTACTAACATCTGCTGTCACTGTACACCTAGCAGTAAGTAGGTACCTGGATGTTAGTCTACTAACACCTGCTGTCACTGTTCACCTAGCAGTAAGTAGGTAACTGGATGTTAGTCTACTAACACCTGCTGTCAGTGTTCACCTAGCAGTAAGTAGGTACCTGGGTGTTAGTCTACTAACACCTGCTGTCAGTGTTCACCTAGCAGTAAGTAGGTACCTGAATGTTAGCCTACTAACACCTGCTGTCACTGTTCACCTAGCAGTAAGTAGGTACCTGGATGTTAGTCTACTAACACCTGCTGTCACTGTTCACCTAGCAGTAAGTAGGTACCTGTGTGTTAGTCTACTAACACCTGCTGTCAGTGTTCACCTAGCAGTAAGTAGGTACCTGGGTGTTAGTTTACTAACATCTGCTGTCACTGTACACCTAGCAGTAAGTAGGTACCTGGATGTTAGTCTACTAACACCTGCTGTCACTGTTCACCTAGCAGTAAGTAGGTACCTGGATGTTAGTCTACTAACACCTGCTGTCAGTGTTCACCTAGCAGTAAGTAGGTACCTGGGTGTTAGTCTACTAACACCTGCTGTCAGTGTTCACCTAGCAGTAAGTAGGTACCTGAATGTTAGCCTACTAACACCTGCTGTCACTGTTCACCTAGCAGTAAGTAGGTACCTGGATGTTAGTCTACTAACACCTGCTGTCACTGTTCACCTAGCAGTAAGTAGGTACCTGTGTGTTAGTCTACTAACACCTGCTGTCAGTGTTCACCTAGCAGTAAGTAGGTACCTGGGTGTTAGTTTACTAACATCTGCTGTCACTGTACACCTAGCAGTAAGTAGGTACCTGGATGTTAGTCTACTAACACCTGCTGTCACTGTTCACCTAGCAGTAAGTAGGTAACTGGATGTTAGTCTACTAACACCTGCTGCCACTGTTCACCTAGCAGTAAGTAGGTACCTGGGTGTTAGTCTACTAACACCTGCTGTCAGTGTTCACCTAGCAGTAAGTAGGTACCTGGATGTTAGTCTACTAACACCTGCTGTCATTGTTCACCTAGCAGTAAGTAGGTACCTGGGTGTTAGTCACCTAACACTGGTATTTAAACCCCGGGTTTTTAAATTGATTAAAACCCAGATATTTAAATTCCGAAAAAAATCACAAAAAAATATATTTCCCCTTAAAATTAAATTAACCATCGCCAGAACAGCGCCATTAACCTCACCTCTCAATATATCCGCGAAAATTACCCATAAATCCATCATTTGGCTAAGATTTTTGGCCAAAAATAGGGAAAATTTCGCCAATTTTCGACCTGTTTGTTATTATTGACAAAACGGTGTTGCCGTCTTTGACGTTCGCTTAATTCGCTAGATTCGCTTAGCGAATCCGCTAAGTTGGCGTTAATTGCTTGGGAAGGAGCGGTAAATGCGTACGGGTCGTGCAGGGGGGATGGATGGGTCACCCCATAAAGGCTATGACCCAGCAGCTAGAGCTTATGGTCATCTGTCCGAGGCCTTCCCCTGGCTTACCAGTCCATCCTTTTAAAAGTTACGGTTATTATAACCATTGAGGTTGTCTGCCGTGGACATCCTGTGGAAACAGGTCAACTTTGCTCTGTTTTTCTCATGAGTATAACAGCCTGGTTAATCAGGCTCTGATCCACCATGAGGACTGGTCACAGACCGAGCCGCGGGGGGCGCTGACCCCCGAAACCCTTTCCAGGTATACTCCAATTACACAGGACTTCACAGACTATTGCAGGACGGCCTCATTATCAATATTGCTGACCTTCGAGGTCATAATTTGACCTTTCTTAGACTTATATAATAAGTAGGAGCATCATCCTACCTTCAGCTACAAGGCAGCAGAGTCATTCACACCGACGGCTGGAGTGCCTCAGGAAACATGCTTAGGTCCTCATGTCTTTATTGTATAAATGACCTTCCCCATCCTGAGTATAATTACATCACCCAATTTACTGATGTTATCCATGTAGGTTCATCCACATCTGCATCCGGAGGAAACAGATATGAGAGGCTGATAGAAAAAAAATAATATAGAACTGACTCAGTAGTAATGACATGATTGCAGACCATTGAATATAGATTTGAGAATAAAAGCCAACTGGGAGAAGAAATGGAGACTCACGACCAATCCTGACAAGGTCTTCATGAGTACCATTGGATGCTTTCCCACAAGAGTTGAAAACATAAGAGGCATCTCCATCAGGGGTACACCTATCTGGCGAGGGTAGGACGTGTTTCCTGACACTGGTTGTCTATGTTCACCCATCAGTAAAATGGGTACCTGGGTGTTAGTGGACTGGTGTGGGTCGCATCCTGGGACAAAACTGACTTATTTTGCGGGAAATGCTCAGCATAACAAGGGTCTTTCTATATAGTAGTATGTCATTGATGTCAGCTATGGTCTGTATACCTTGTACATATACTGGTAGACATGAAGATATTATTATAAACCCGAATATCCTGGGCTACGAGACAGATTATATCACTCTACATCACACGTCACCAAAAACATGAACTTAGCAAAAATTCGTCTCAGTCATTTATGCAGGTTTAATCAGGCGCCTCTCATATCAAGAAGTACATAGAGATGATGATAATTCCTATGCTTGAGGTTAGGTTAGGTTAGGTAAGGTTCGTCAGGAAACTGGACAAGTGTTTCCTGACGCGGGTCTTAGTCAGATGATGACCCACAGCTGGAGCTTTTGGTCATCTGACCGATGCCTTCCGCTGACCTATGCTTGAATATCTTCGCGTAAATGTGTCGCTAACAAAAAACGGTATGTTAAACCTGCAAGTTCAAAACAAAACTCCGGTTTATCACAGACACCAGACTGAGGGATAAAACCAGAGTGGAATATCTGCACATCCAGTTAACTGGAGTCTACTTGGAGGGTGTTTCGGGGGTCAACGCCCCCGCGGCCTGGTCCATGACCATGCCTCATGGTGGATCAGGACCTGATCAACCAGGTTGTTACTGCTGGCCGCACGTAAACCAACGTAGGAACTACAGCCTGGCTGGTCAGGTTCGGACTTTGTGTGTCTGTCCAACTTCTTCTTGAAGACAGCCAGAGGTCTTGATGACAGCCAAAGGTCTTCATGACAGTCAGAGGTCTTGATGACAGCCAAAGGTCTTGAAGACAGCCAGAGGTCTTGATGACAGCCAAAGGTCTTGAAGACAGCCAGAGGTCTTGATGACAGCCAAAGGTCTTGATGGCAGCCAGAGGTCTTGATGACAGCCAAAGGTCTTGATGACAGCCAGAGGTCTTGATGACAGCCAAAGGTCTTGATGACAGCCAGAGGTCTTGAAGACAGCCAGAGTCACTTGTTTGCACAGAACTGCTTAATGCCTCAAATGATGTAGTGGAAGTTTTAGCAGTAAAGGTCGAGAACCAAAACCTAGTCATTGTGGTAATCTACAAGCCTCCAGATGCAACGTCCCAGCAATTCCAGGAACAGCTGTTAAAAATTGACCACTGTCTGGAAAATCTTCCAGCTCCTGCACCCAACATCTTGCTCCTGGGTGATTTCAACTTAAGGCACCTAAAATGGAGGAATATAGCAAATAATATTGTTGCAGTAATAACACCAGGAGGCAGCTCTGATGAAAACTCACACTCACACGAGCTTTTAAATCTCTGCACAAAATTCAACTTAAACCAGCAAATAATAGAACCTACTAGACTGGAGAATACACTAGACCTCATTTTCACTAACAATGATGATCTGATACGAAATGTCACCATATCAAAAACAATATACTCAGATCACAACATAATCGAGGTTCAGACATGTATGCGCTGAGCCCCAGACCGACATAATGAGATTAGTCACGAGGGAGCCTTCACCAAATTCAACTTCAATAACAAGAACATAAAGTGGGACCAAGTAAACCAAGTCCTAAACGATATAATCTGGGAAGATAGACTAAGCAACACAGACCCCAACTTATGCCTAGAACAGATTAACTCGGTGGCACTCGATGTATGCTCAAGGCTTATTCCTTTAAGAAAAAGGAGGAGTAGATGTAAAATAGAAAGAGACAGGCGCTCCCTTTACAGGCGACGGAAAAGAATAACAGAGCGGCTAAAAGGGCCAATATTTCTGAAATGCGTAGGGAGTCACTGGTCAGAGAAATATCAAGCATCGAACTTAAGCTAAAGGAATCTTATAGGAGTCAGGAATAGCGGGAAGAACTAAAAGCCATAAATGAAATCGAAAGAAACCCAAAGTATTTCTTCTCCTATGCCAAATCAAAGTCGAGAACAACGTCCAGTATTGGGCCCCTACTTAAACAAGATGGGTCCTACACAGATGACAGCAAGGAAATGAGTGAGCTACTCAAGTCCCAATATGACTCAGTTTTTAGGAAGCCGCTAACCAGACTGAGAGTCGAAGATCAAAATGATTTTTTTATGAGAGAGCCACAGAATTTGGTTAACACAAGCCTGTCTGATGTTATCCTGACGCCAAATGACATCGAACAGGCGATAAATGACATGCCCATGCACTCTGCCCCAGGGCCAGACTCATGGAACTCCGTGTTCATCAAGAACTGCAAGAAGCTCCTATCACGAGCTTTTACCATCCTATGGAGAGGGAGCATGGACACGGGGGTCATCCCACAATTACTAAAAACAACAGACATAGCCCCGCTCCACAAAGGGGGTAGTAAAGCAATAGCAAAGAACTACAGACCGATAGCACTAACATCCCATATCATAAAAATCTTTGAAAGGGTCCTAAGAAGCAAGATCGCCACCCATCTAGATACCCATCAATTACACAACCCAGGGCAACATGGGTTTCGAGCAGGTCGCTCCTGTCTGTCTCAGCTACTGGATCACTACGACAAGGTCCTAGATGCACTAGAAGACAAAAAGAATGCAGATGTAATATATACAGACTTTGCAAAAACCTTCGACAAGTGTGACCATGGTGTAATAGCGCACAAAATGCGTGCCAAAGGAATAACAGGAAAAGTTGGTAGATGGATCTATAATTTCCTCACAAACAGAACACAAAGAGTAGTAGTCAACAGAGTAAAGTCTGAGGCGGCTACGGTGAAAAACTCTGTTCCACAAGGCACAGTACTCGCTCCCAGCTTGTTTCTCATCCTCATATCTGACATAGACAAGGATGTCAGCCACAGCACCGTGTCTTCCTTTGCAGATGACACCCGAATCTGCATGACAGTGTCTTCCATTGCAGACACTGCACGGCTCCAGGCGGACATCAACCAAATCTTTCAATGGGCTGCAGAAAACAATATAAAGTTCAACGATGAGAAATTTCAATTACTCCGATATGGTAAACATGAGGAAATTAAAACTTCATCATAGTGCAAATCAAATTCCTTCCACAAAATAGAGTGAAAAACCAACGTCAAAGACCCGGGAGTGATCAATGTCGGAGGATCTCATCTTCAAGGACCATAACATTGTATCAATCGCATCTGCAAGAAAAATGACAGGATGGATAATGAGAACCTTCAAAACTAGGGATGCCAAGCCCATGATGACACTCTTCAGGTCGCTTGTTCTATCTAGGCTGGAATATTGCTGCACACTAACAGCACCTTTCAAGGCAGGTGAAATTGCTGACCTAGAAAATGTACAGAGAACCTTCACGGCGCGCATAACGGAGATAAACACCTCAATTACTGGGAGTGCTTGAAGTTCCCGAACCTCTACTCCCTGGAATGCAGGCGGGAGAGATACATGATTATATACGCCTGGAAAATCCTAGAGGGACTATTACCGAACTTGCACACGAAAATCACTCACAACGAAAGCAAAAGACTCGGTAGACGATGCAACATCCCCCCAATGAAAAGCAGGGGTGTCACTAGCACGTTAAGAGACAATACAATAAGCGTCAGGGGTCCGAGACTGTTCAACTGCCTCCCAGCATACATAAGGGGGATTACCTATAGACCCCTGGGTGTCTTCAAGCTGGCACTGGACAAGCACCTAAAGTCGGTACCTGACCAGGTGGGCTGTGGCTCGTACGTTGGATTGCGTGTAGCCAGCAGTAACAGCCTGGTTGATCAGGCTCTGATCCATCAGGAGGCCTGGTCACAGACCGGGCCGCGGGGGCGTTGACCCCCGGAACTCTCTCCAAGTAAACTCCAGGTAGGTCTTGAAGAAAGCCAGGGGTCTTGAAGACAACCAGGGATCTTGAAGACAGCCAGAGGTCTTAGAGGTCTTGATGATATCCAGAGGTCTTGAAGACTGCCAGAGATCTTGAAGACTACCAGAGGTCTTGAAGACTGCCAGAGGTCATGAAGACTGCCAGAGGTCTTGAAGACAGCCAGAGATCTTGAAGACTACCAGAGGTCTTGAAGACTGCCAGAGATCTTGAAGACTACCAGAGGTGTTGAAGACTGCCAGAGGTCATGAAGACTGCCAGAGGTCTTGAAGACAGCCAGAGGTCTTGAAGACTGCCAGAGGTCTTGATGACATCCAGAGGTCTTGAAGACAGCCAGTGGTCTTGAAGACAGCCAGAGGTCTTGAAGACTGCCAGGGATTTATTGATAATCCCTGTTATGTATGTTGATTGGCAGATGAACAGTCTTGGGCCCCCGACACTGCGATGTCTGTCACTGTAGTCTCCAGTAGAAGACTGAAGCAATATATGTCAGGCTTGACAAAATAAGAAGCGTCAATTATATGCTATACAAGATGTTTATGTACCAGCGGCCAGCAGTAACAGCCTGGTTGATCAGATCCTGACCCACCATGAGACCTGGTCTCAGACCGGGCCGAGGGGGCGTTGACCCCCGAAACCCTATCCAGGTAAACTCCAGGTAAACCAGACAGGGCAAAACCCACCCGGCCTGCTAACACGCACTTAGCTCACACGGGGAGGTACGTGGTTCGATCCCCGGTACGGGTGAAACATCGGGCCTGTTTCCTTTAGACATCTTCTGTCCCCGTTCACCTAGCAATAAGTAGGTACCTGGGTGTTAGCCATCTGACACCTGCTGTCACTGTTTACCTAGCAGTACACACACTCACACACACACACACACACACACACACAAACACACACACACACACACACACACACACACACACACACACACAGAGACGCAAGGAGGAACGAGAAGCAATGAAAATGAGCAGGACCCAGACACAGGAGGAAGGGCAAACACACCCCACAGAATCTCCCACCAAAAGACCCCACCCGCGACATTCCCAACGCAACTGAGCAACCTATACTCCAACCCACTCACTGTTCCCTCTGCCACCAACCCCCATATCACAAACCTCACCCCAACAGCTGTCCCTTATGGGCATTCTGACCCCACCCCCATCAACACATACCCCACCTACACCACAGCCCCATATAGGCCCCCACCAAGGCTCTCCCTCCCCCAACCCCAATATACTTGCATGACCACAATGATAGAAAAGAAACTAAAGGTTTGGTACACAAATGCGGATGGAATAATGAATAAACATGAGGAGTGGAATGAAAGAATCAGTGAAAAATCCCCAGACATCATAGCAGTCACAGAAACAAAACTCGCTGAGATAATAACAGACACAATCTTCCCAACAGGATATCAGATCCTGAGGAAAGATAGAAGGAGTAGAGGGGGAGGAGGGGTTGCACTGCTCATAAAACACCAATGGGGATTTGAGGAAATGGAAGGCATGGACATGATTGGAGAAAGAGACTACATTGTAGGTACAATTCAGTCCGGAGAACATAAAGTAGTCATTGGAGTGATGTATAACCCACCACAGAACTGCAGGAGGCCAAGAGAGGAGTACGAAGAAAACAACAGGGTGATGGTGGACACACTGGCTGAGGTGGCAAGAAGAGCTCACTCGAGCAGAGCAAAGTTACTGGTAATGGGCGATTTCAACCACAGGGAGATCGACTGGGAAAACCTGGAGCCACATGGGGGTCCCGAAACATGGAGAGCAAAGATGATGGATGTGGTACTTGAAAACCTCATGCATCAACATGTCAGGGACACAACCAGAGAGAGAGGGGAGGATGAGCCAGCAAGACTGGATCTTGTGTTCACCCTGAGCAGTTCAGACATCGAGGACATCACTTACGAGAGGCCCCTTGGAGCTAGCGATCATGTGGTTCTGAGTTTTGACTATATAGTAGAGTTACAAGTGGAGAAGGTAACAGGAACTGAAGGGGACAGGCCAAACTATAAAAGGGGGGACTACACAGGTATGAGAAACTTCCTGCAGGAGGTTCAGTGGGACAGAGAAATGGTAGGAAAATCAGTAAACGAGATGATGGAATATGTGGCAACAAAGTGCAAGGAGGCAGAGGAAAGTTTTGTTCCCAAGGGAAACAGAAATAATAGGAAGACCAAGACGAGTCCTTGGTTTACCCGAAGGTGTAGGGAGGCAAAAGCTAAGTGCAACAGAGAATGGAAAAGGTACAGGAGGCATAGGACCCAGGAAAACAAGGAGATTAGTAGAAGAGCCAGAAACGAGTATGCGCAGATAAGGAGGGAGGCCCAGAGACAGTATGAAAACGACATAGCATCGAAAGTCAAATCTGACCCGAAACTGCTGTATAGCCACATTAGGAAGAAGACAACAGTCAAGGACCAGGTGATAAGGCTGAGGAAAGAAGGTGGGGAACTCACAAGAAACGATCAAGAGGTATGTGAGGAGCTCAACACGAGATTTAAGGAAGTATTTACAGTAGAGACAGGAAGGACTCTGGGGGGACAGACCAGATGGGGACACCAACAAGGAATACACCAACAAGTGTTGGACGACATACATACAGATGAGGAGGAGGTGAAGAAACTGCTAAGGGACATCGATACATCAAAGGCAATGGGACCGGACAACATCTCTCCATGGGTCCTTAGAGAGGGAGCAGATATGTTGTGCGTACCACTTACCACAATCTTCAACACATCCCTGGAAACTGGGCAACTACCTGAGGTATGGAAGACAGCAAATGTAGTTCCCATTTTCAAAAAAGGAGACAGAAAAGAGGCACTAAACTATAGACCTGTGTCATTGACGTGTATAGTATGCAAAATTATGGAGAAGATTATCAGGAGGAGAGTGGTGGAGCACCTGGAACGGAACAGGAGTATAAATGCCAACCAGCACGGATTCACGGAAGGCAAATCCTGTGTCACAAACCTTCTGGAGTTTTATGATAAAATAACAGAAGTAAGACAAGAGAGAGAGGGGTGGGTTGATTGCATCTTCTTGGACTGCAAGAAGGCCTTTGACACAGTTCCTCACAAGAGATTAGTGCAGAAGCTAGAGCATCAGGCGCATATAACAGGAAGGGCACTGCAATGGATCAGAGAATACCTGACAGGGAGGCAACAACGAGTCATGGTACGTAATGATGTATCACAGTGGGCACCTGTGACGAGCGGGGTCCCACAGGGGTCGGTCCTAGGACCAGTGCTATTTTTGGTATATGTGAATGACATGACGGAAGGGTTAGACTCAGAAGTGTCCCTGTTTGCAGATGATGTGAAGTTAATGAGGAGAATTAAATCTGATGAGGACCAGGCAGGACTTCAAAGAGACCTGGACAGACTGGACACCTGGTCCAGCAAATGGCTTCTCGAATTTAATCCTGCCAAATGCAAAGTCATGAAGATAGGGGAAGGGCACAGAAGACCACAGACAGAGTATAGGCTAGGTGGCCAAAGACTGCAAACCTCACTCAAGGAGAAAGATCTTGGGGTGAGTATAACACCGAGCATGTCTCCGGAAGCACACATCAATCAGATAACTGCTGCAGCATATGGGCGCCTGGCAAACCTGAGAACAGCATTCCGACACCTTAGTAAGGAATCATTCAAGACACTGTACACCGTGTATGTCAGGCCCATACTGGAGTATGCAGCACCTGTTTGGAACCCGCACTTGATAAAGCACGTCAAGAAACTAGAGAAAGTACAAAGGTTTGCAACAAGGTTAGTTCCAGAGCTAAGGGGAATGTCCTATGAAGAAAGATTAAGGGAAATCGGCCTGACGACACTGGAGGACAGGAGGGTCAGGGGAGACATGATAACGACATATAAAATACTGCGTGGAATAGACAAGGTGGACAAGGACAGGATGTTCCAGGGAGGGGACACAGAAACAAGAGGCCACAATTGGAAGTTGAAGACACAAATGAGTCAGAGAGATAGTAGGAAGTATTTCTTCAGTCATAGAGTTGTAAGGCAGTGGAATAGCCTAGAAAATGACGTAGTGGAGGCAGGAACCATACACAGTTTTAAGACGAGGTTTGATAAAGCTCATGGAGCGGGGAGAGAGAGGGTCTAGTAGCAACCGGTGAAGAGGCGGGGCCAGGAGCTAGGACTCGACCCCTGCAACCACAAATAGGTGAGTACAAATAGGTGAGTACACACACAAAACTAGGGAGGCCAAGCCCATGATGACACTCTTCAGGTCACTTGTTCTATCTAGGCTGGAATATTGCTGCACTCTAACAGCACCTTTCAAGGCAGGTGAAATTGCCGACCTAGAAAATGTACAGAGAACTTTCACGGCGCGCATAACGGAGATAAAACACCTCAATTACTGGGAGCGCTTGAGGTTTCTAAACCTGTATTCCCTGGAACGCAGGAGGGAGAGATACATGATTATATACACCTGGAAAATCCTAGAGGGACTAGTACCGAACTTGCACACGAAAATCACTCACTACGAAAGCAAAAGACTTGGCAGACGATGCACCATCCCCCCAATGAAAAGCAGGGGTGTCACTAGCACGTTAAGAGACCATACAATAAGTGTCAGGGGACCGAGACTGTTCAACTGCCTCCCAGCACACATAAGGGGGATTACCAACAGACCCCTGGCAGTCTTCAAGCTGGCACTGGACAAGCACCTAAAGGCAGTTCCTGATCAGCCGGGCTGTGGCTCGTACGTTGGTTTGCGTGCAGCCAGCAGCAACAGCCTGGTTGATCAGGCGCTGATCCACCAGGAGGCCTGGTCACAGACCGGGCCGCGGGGGCGTTGACCCCCGAAACTCTCTCCAGGTAAACTCCAGGTAAACACACACACACACACACAAACACACACACACACACACACACACACACACACACACACACACACACACACAAACCACAAAAACACACAAATATAATACAACTTTCACAATTTGTAATTGATTTGACCGTGACCGCACATCGCGGTGCGCGAAATTAGCGCAGATTGTGGCGTGGTGATTGACGGAGTCGCCGCGCAGTACCTGAGACCTAACACACTGCTAATGGGGTAAATATTGCTAGAAAGCTAAATGCAATTCTAAATTGCTGAAAGAAGTTCAGAATTGTTAGAATATTAGGTTATGTAAGGTTATGTTAGCTTTATGTAAAGTTATTTTTGGTTAGGTTAGGTTATGTAAGGTTAGGTTAGGTTACGTAAGGTTAGGTTAGGTTACGTAAGGTTAGGTTAGGTTAGGTTATGTAATGTTAGGTTAGGTTAGGTAAGGTTTTACCTGGAGTTTACCTGAAGAGAGTTGCGGGGGTCAACGCCCCCATGGCTCGGTCTGTGATCAGGCCTCCTGATGGATCAGAGCCTGATCAACCAGGCTGTTACTGCTGGCTGCACGCAAACCAACGTACGAGCCACAGCCCGGCTGGTCAGGAACCGACTTTAGGTGCTTGTCCAGTGCCAGCTTGAAGACTGCCAGGGGTCTGTTGGTAATCCCCTTTATGTATGCTGGGAGGCAGTTGAACAGTCTCGGGCCCCTGACACTTACTGTATGGTCTCTTAACGTGCTAGTGACACCCCTGCTTTTCATTGGGAGGATGTTGCATCGTCTGCCAAGTCTTTTGCTTTCGCAGTGAGTGATTTTCGTGTGCAAGTTCGGTACTAGTCCCTCTAGGATTTTCCAGGTGTATATAATCATGTATCTCTCCTGCCTGTGTTCCAGGGAATACAGGTTCAGGAACCTCAAGCGCTCCCAGTAATTGAGGTGTTTTATCTCCGTTATGCGCGCCGTGAAGGTTCTCTGTACATTTTCTAGGTCAGCAATTTCACCTGCCTTGAAAGGTGCTGTTAGTGTGCAGCAATATTTCAGTCTAGATAGAACAAGTGACCTGAAGAGTGTCATCATGGGCTTGGCATCCCTAGTTTTGAAGGTTCTCATTATCCATCCTGTCATCTTTCTAGCAGATGCGATTGATACAATGTTATGGTCCTTGAAGGTGAGATCCTCCGACATGATCACTCCCATGTCTTTGACGTTGGTGTTTCGCTCTATTTTGTGGCCAGAATTTGTTTTGTACTCTGATGAAGATTTAATTTCCTCGTGTTTACCATATCTGAGTAATTGAAATTTCTCATCGTTAAACTTCATATTGTTTTCTGCAGCCCACTGAAAGATGTAGCCTTGCAGTGTCTGCAATGTCTGCCTGGAGCCTTGCAGTGTCTGCAATGTCCGCCTGGAGCCTTGCAGTGTCTGCAATGGAAGACACTGTCATGCAGATTCAGGTGTCATCTGCAAAGGAAGACACTGTGCTGTGGCTGACATCCTTGTCTATGTCGGATATGAGGATGAGGAACAAGATGGGAGCGAGTACTGTGCCTTGTTACGTAAGGTTACGTAAGGTTAGGTTAGATAACGTTAGGTTAGGTTATGTAATGTTAGGTTATGTAAGGTTAGGTTATGTAAGGTTAGGTTACGTAAGATTAGGTTAGGTTACGTAAGATTAGGTTACATAAGGTTAGGTTAGGTTAGGTTATGTAAGGTTAGCTTAGGTTAGGTTATGTAAGGTTAGGTTAGGTTAGGTTATGTAAGGTTAGGTTAGGTTATGTAAGGTTAGGTTAGGTAAGGTTATGTAAGGTTAGGTTAGGTTAGGTTACGTAAGGTTAGGTTAGGTTAGGTTATGTAAGGTTAGGTTAGGTTATGTAAGGTTAGGTTAGGTTAGGTTATGTAAGGTTAAGTAAGGTAGGGTTAGGTTACATAAGGTTAGGTTACATAAGGTTAGGTAAGGTTAGGTTAGGTTAGGTAAGGTTAGGTAAGGTTAGGTTAGGTAAGGTTAGGTAAGGTTAGGTTAGGCTAAGTAAGGTTAGGTTAGGTTACGTAAGGTTAGGTTAGGTTACTTTACGTAAGGTTAGGTTAGGTTATGTTAGGTTAGGTTACATAAGGTTATGTTACATAAGGTTAGGTTACGTAAGGTTAGGTTACGTAAGGTTAGGTTACGTAAGGTTAGGTTAGCTTACGTAAGGTTAAGTAAGGTTAGGTTAGGCTAGGTTAGGTTACATAAGGTTAGGTTAGGTTACGTAAGGTTAGGTTAGGTCACGTAAGGTTAGGTTAGGTTAGGCTAGGTTAGGTTAGGTTAGGTTATGTAAGGTTAGGTTAGGTTAGGTTATGTAAGGTTAGGTTAGGTTACGTAAGGTTAGGTCAGGTTGCGTAAGGTTAGGTTAGGTTACGTAAGGTTAGGTTAGGTTACATAAGGTTAGGTCAGGTTACGTAAGGTTAGGTTAGGTTACGTAAGGTTAGGTTAAGTTACGTAAGGTTAGGTTAGGTTATGTAAGGTTAGGCAAGGTTAGGTTAGATTAGGTTACATAAGGTTAGGTTAGGTTATGTAAGGTTAGGTAAGGTTAGGTTAGGTTAGGTAAGGTTAGGTTACGTAAGGTTAGGTTAGGTTATGTAAGGTTAGGTTAGGTTACGTAAGGTTAGGTTACGTTACGTTACGTTACGTAAGGTTAGGTTAGGTTACGTAAGGTTAGGTTAGGTTACGTAAGGTTAGGTAAGGTTAGGTTACGTAAGGTTAGGTAAGGTTAGGTTACGTAAGGTTAGGTAAGGTTAGGTTAGGTTACGTAAGGTTAGGTAAGATTAGGTTAGGTTACGTAAGGTTAGGTAAGGTTAGGTTAGGTTAGGTTATGTAAGGTTAGGTTAGGTTACGTAAGGTTAGGTTAGGTTACGTAAGGTTAGGATAGGTTACGTAAGGTTAGGTAAGGTTAGGTTACATAAGGTTAGGTAAGGTTAGGTTAGGTTATGTAAGGTTAGGTAAGGTTAGGTTAGGTTAGGTTATGTAAGGTTAGGTTAGGTTAGGTAATGTTAGGTTAGGTTATGTAAGGTTAGGTTAGGTTACGTAAAGTTAGGTTAGGTTACGTAAGGTTAGGTTTGGTTAGGTTAGGTTACATAAGGTTAGGTAAGGTTTCTCAGGAAACAGGACAAGTGTTTCCTGACACTGGTCTTAGTCATATAATGACCCACAGCTGGAGCTTTTGGTCATCTGAACGAGGCCTTCCACTGGCTTGCCACTCCACCACTTGCAAAATTATCGTCATAGTTCCTGTTGGAATATGCTTTTTCTTTATAGATTCGCCGGTACATTCCCGGCCTGGAGATCCGGGGATCGATCCGCGGTACGACTGAAAAACATTAGGACGTGTTTCCTTAAGACACCTGCTGTCCATGTTCACATAGCAGTAAGTAGGTACCTGGGTGTCGGTCTACTAACACCTGCTGTCCATGTTCACCCAGCAGTAAGTAGGTACCTGGGTATTAGGTGACTAGTTTGGGTGGCATCCTGGGGACAAAACTTAAGTTGTGGGAAATGCTCTACATAACCAGGAACTTTCTATATAGTATATCATAGGTGTCAGCTATGGTCTGTATAAGTTGTATCATGTACTGGTACATATAAACATTATTATTATTATTATTATTATTATTATTATTATTATTATTATTATTATGTATACCATGTGTAATAAGATCTTAAGTTTATAAACAGTAATTATATCACTGTGTGACCTGGTATACAAGTATATATCGTGTGATTATCTTGTCATACTCCGTTATACAGGAGAAGTTTTACTGACATTTTCTCTTCCCCCTTCTCCTCGACCTCCTCCTCCTCTTCCCCCTCCTCCTCTTCCCCCTCCCCCTCTTCCCCCTCCGCCTCTCCCCCCTCCTCCTCGACCTCCTCCTCCTCTTCCCCCTCCTCCTCTTCCCCCTCCCCCTCTTCCCCCTCCGCCTCTCCCCCCTCCTCCTCGACCTCCTCCTCCTCTTCCCCCTCCTCCTGCTCGTGTGTCTATAACTCAGAGAAAGTCATAAGAATGTTTAAAGTGTGGTCAATTTCCCTCAAAACTGGCTGTCTTATGCAAGAGCGAGTCAAGTGATGGCTCTCAGTGGCTCTCACTGGCTCTCAGCTCTCTTGCTGTAAACTCTTATACGCTAAGAGCTGTTATCCAGCCTCAGCTTGTGTGTGTGTGTACTTACCCAATTGTGGTTGCAG
>NW_027195051.1:280000-302500 GCF_038502225.1 Cherax quadricarinatus
AATAGTGTAGCAACACTGCTGGTGTTCCTACAATGTAACTATTATATAGAATAGTGTAGCAACACTGCTGGTGTTCCCACAATGTAACTATTATATAGAATAGTGTAGCAACACACTGCTGGTGTTCCCACAATATAACTATCATATAGAATAGTGTAGCAACACTGCTGGTGTTCCCACAATGTAACTATCATATAGAATAGTGTAGCAACACTGCTGGTGTTCCCACAATGTAACTATCATGTAGAATAGTGTAGCAACACTGCTGGTGTTCCCACAATGTAACTATCATATAGAATAGTGTAGCAACACTGCTGGTGTTCCCACAATGTAACTATCATATAGAATAGTGTAGCAACACTGGTGGTGTTCCCACAATGTAACTATCATATAGAATAGTGTAGCAACACTGCTGGTGTTCCCACAATGTAACTATCATATAGAATAGTGTAGCAACACTGTTGGTGTTCCCACAATGTAACTATCATATAGAATAGTGTAGCAACACACTGCTGGTGTTCCCACAATATAACTATCATATAGAATAGTGTAGCAACACTGCTGGTGTTCCCACAATGTAACTATCATGTAGAATAGTGTAGCAACACTGCTGGTGTTCCCACAATGTAACTATCATATAGAATAGTGTAGCAACACTGCTGGTGTTCCCACAATGTAACTATCATATAGAATAGTGTAGCAACACTGTTGGTGTTCCCACAATGTAACTATCATATAGAATAGTGTAGCAACACACTGCTGGTGTTCCCACAATATAACTATCATATAGAATAGTGTAGCAACACTGCTGGTGTTCCCACAATGTAACTATCATGTAGAATAGTGTAGCAACACTGCTGGTGTTCCCACAATGTAACTATCATATAGAATAGTGTAGCAACACTGCTGGTGTTCCCACAATGTAACTATCATATAGAATAGTGTAGCAACACTGCTGGTGTTCCCACAATGTAACTATCATGTAGAATAGTGTAGCAACACTGCTGGTGTTCCCACAATGTAACTATCATATAGAATAGTGTAGCAACACTGCTGGTGTTCCCACAATGTAACTATCATGTAGAATAGTGTAGCAACACACTGCTGGTGTTCCCACAATATAACTATCATATAGAATAGTGTAGCAACACTGCTGGTGTTCCCACAATGTAACTATCATATAGAATAGTGTGCAACACTGCTGGTGTTCCCACAATGTAACTATCATATAGAATAGTGTAGCAACACTGCTGTTGTTTCCACAATGTAACTATCATATAGAATAGTGTAGCAACACTGCTTGTGTTCCCACAATGTAACTATCATATAGAATAGTGTAGCAACACTGCTGGTGTTCCCACAATGTAACTATCATATAGAATAGTGTAGCAACACTGCTGGTGTTCCCACAATGTAACTATCATGTAGAATAGTGTAGCAACACTGCTGGTGTTCCCACAATGTAACTATCATATAGAATAGTGTAGCAACACTGCTGGTGTTCCCACAATGTAACTATCATGTAGAATAGTGTAGCAACACTGTTTTAATATAAAATACCCACACACACACAAACATACACACCAACTTTCCCTAACATTCGTGTTTGTCTCCTCCGTGACAAACACCGTTTTTTTCCCTATCACCAAAATTTCCCCACACATTTCTAGCATTAAAACACGTCATTGTAAACGAGAGAGATTGAACCTCATCGTGTCTATTCCAACACGCAAAGGTATAGTCTAAATGGTAGACAAAGTAGACATCATAGTGGGAAACTTCACGACTACGGACGTTGGGTGATAGAGAGTATACGAGAGGGCGGAGTGGTGCTAGATAGAGATTGGAGTATATAAGAGAGGCAGGAGCGAGGTGGAGACAGTTACTTGGTGGAGCCGAGGTAGGTGGTGACTTTTCTGTCTCTTGGATCTTATACACACTGAACCATGTTAGATTTTGTTGTATATATCGAGGGGTGTGTGTATGTGTACATCTTAGTGTATATACACAGGTATATAGCTGTCAGTGTATATACATTGAGAGGTATCTGTCGCTGACCTCCGGAACACTTTCCAGGTAAATTCCAGGTAATACCTGGAGGGTGTTTCGGGGGTCAGCGCCCCCGTGGTCCGGTTCATGACCAGGCCTGGCGGTGGATCAGGACCTGATCAACCAGGTTGTTACTGCGAGGGAGGTGTGGGTGAAGGTGGTGTGAGCGAGGGAGGTGTGGGTGAAGGTGGTGTGAGCGAGAGAGGTGTGGGTGAAGGTGGTGTGAGCGAGAGAGGTGTGGGTGAAGGTGGTGTGAGCGAGGGAGGTGTGAGCGAAGATGGTGTGAGCGAGGGAGGTGTGGGTGAAGGTGGTGTGAGCGAGGATGGTGTGGGTGAAGGTGTGAGCGAGGGAGGTGTGAGCGAGGGAGGTGTGAGCGAGGGAGGCGTGAGTAAAGGAGGTGCGAGTTAGGGAGTGCAAGAGGTGCAAGAAGTATATTACTAAAACCACAACAGCTGTTGAATATAGAAAGTGGAGCACAAATACTGCTGCTGCCGCCACTAATCTCTCCCCCTCACGTTATACACACCACGGGGCAAGTACAGTGATAGCTTGGACCTGCCTGGCATGGGACAGTAGGCCTGCTGCAGTGCTCCTTTCTTACGAACTTGTTACTATTTCGTGAATCATGTTGATAGAACATAACACTATTGCAAACAAACCATACCACGGGTGGGGTTAGAACCCGCGATCAGTCAACTCCAAACCGTCATGTTAGCACAGGGCACCACTGACCACAAATGTAAGTTTTAACAGGAATCTCCGGCTAGCGTGGCCGTGACGAAGTCTAGCTGAAGTCCCCTCAAAGCCGTCAACATGACTGACCGCGGGTTCTAATCCCAATCAACGTATGGTCTATGTTCTTTCCTGAATCTTAAATTCAGTCTCTTTCCAGATCCACTCGTCAGTCATCATGATGCGCCTCATCATTTTGTGTAAGTATGATACCTGTAACCTTATTTTTTCGTTTATTTTGGAGATTCAGTGTATTTTTTGTGGGGGGGGGGGGAGGATTTAGGAAATGTCCTAAATTATGTTGCACAGTTCTGGTCACTATTACAGAATGGATACAAGCGCTATGGGAAATGTAGAAAGGAGAACGACTAAGTTGATCCCATGTATCAAATCTTACGAGAATATACTGAGGGCCCCGTTTATCCTAAAAAGGTAGACTGAGGGCCCTGAATCTGTTATCTAGAAGGGCGCACAATTAAGGTGGGTGGGTTATAATTGAGGCGTATAAATGGAAAACAGGGAAAAGGGGAATGTAAATAACGTACTGAAAGTATCTAGCCAAGACAGGACTAAACAATGGTCTCAAGTTGGAAAGAATTTGATTTAGAAAGGACAAAGCACTGGTTTGGTAATAACTGTGGATGAGTGGAACAGACTCCCGCGTAGCCGGATTGAAGCTAAAACCTTGTGTAGCTTTAAAAATAGGTTAGATAAATACAAGAGTCGATGAGGGAGGGTGTGAGTTGGACCCGACTGGCTGGAAAATTAAACAAATGCAATGTAATGTGATCTTTTATTGACCAAGTTTCGCTCACACAGTAGACTACCGAGCCACAGATGCATCTGGGTAAACAGGTTAATGTAGGTTTGCCAGGACAAGTCCTGGTCCTGGTGTTCAAGTGGTGACTGGGCAGTGGTTCTGAAGGACTTTCGGAGTTGGTACAAGTGGAGTACCGTTTACAGCCCTAGGACGGCGACTCAACACCAGTAGAGCCCTTCCTGGCACTCGAGCCTCAACTCTAGTGCCAGAACGACTGATGTTCGCCAGTACACTGCCTAGCACAGGTCTTAAGATGACCCATCAGGGGTCTATGGTCGTAGCTGCACTGACTTGCTCACTTCATCTCAACTTTTCTTCGCTGTACAGAGTAAATCTCTGGACTCTGGAGATTCTGGTATGAGATTTAGATTTTGCCACCTAAGTGGCTAGTTTATTGTGCACCCCATATCCATCCTGTGGAGGGTAGCGCAAGAGCATATGGATACACAAAAGGCCTAGGAACTAGGCCCCAAAGGGTTAACAGGAATACATATGGATTTATATCTACATATCTATAGTTCACTTATCTGTTACAAGCAAATTCAGGAAATTTGCTTAGTATTATCTGGTATCTTATTTTCATTAATAAGATATCTTGACATGTCATAGGTTATTATACTGTCTGTCTCTGTATTCTTCAATAAGTGGGCAATTAAGCACATAGTGTTCAAGACAGTGACCATATGCCTGATCACGTAATTTACATTTAGTTTGATCATCATCTGTGTGTCTCCCAAACTGTCAGAAGTGTACTTTTAGCCAAGCCTAACCCTGGCCACTAAAACATCAGTCAGTCTGTTCACATTGCAAGTTGCTCCATAAACATACTTATCTACGTTCATGTTATCATAGTGGGTTATAGATCTACTCAGGCTTCTAACTGCATTCCTATAACAATCATTTATTATTTACTTCTCTCCTAATATTATTCCTAATGCTAGACACAGTTATACCAAAGTTATATTCTACATTCTCCTTCTGGGTACTCTTCTTGGCTAACATATCAACTTTATCATGAAGGAGTAATTCAATGTGTGATGGGATCCATAGCAATTTTAAATTAATTCCTTTGTCCCTAATTTTTGAGTATCTATACCTGGCTTCTCCAATGAGCATGTTGTTGGAGTCATTATATGAGTCAAGAGCTTTCAATGATGACAGAATCAGTAATGACGATAGAGTCAAGCTCAGTGTCATAAGTTAGCTTTAGCGCCATTAGGATTGCAAACAATTCAGTTTGCAGTGTAGACGCCCAGTTGTTAATTCTTATGCCTAGTTCAACAAATTTATTATCGTTCTTAACTAGGGAGGTGGCAACAAGAGCAGATGCAGCCCTGCCAGAAGACTCCTGTTTAGATCCATCAATGTATATAACATGTGATAACTTATTACTACCAGCTAGGTGAGAAATTTCTTCTTGAGCAGTTGCTTTAACAAGAGATTTAAGGAAGGGATTACTAGCAATGAGCTTCTCCGGAGGTCAGTTAAATATCTTTATTATGCACCCCATACCCATCCTGTGGGCGGTAGTCAAAAGATTACAAAGGTACATAATGGGTCCAGGGACTGGACCCCAAAGTTATGATAGCTGAACTGGTTAGAAAGGTAATGAACTCCAGGTAGATCTGGCTCATTACTTTGTAATTTGTTCATGATTGTAACCATGTATATAGGAGTGAGGCTGATTCATTACCTTTGTAACTTGCTATGATTCTTCGGAGGGACTTGCGGGTATGATATTAAATGAACACATCTTCCACGGAGGGGTGAAATGCTCTTGTTGCCTAGAGTGACAGTTCATGCAGGTTATAAAACAATGCAATTGCACGTTTTCACAATCCATTTAGATTGTGTATTTACCTCTAGACACTTGGTAAAATTCATTGTGACAGTCTGGATCATTTCTCAACATTCTAATACCGAGTACAGTGTTAATCTCAACAATCCTATCACATACTAGAAATACCAAGCTCCTTCCTCATTAAGAACCTTTGTAGATCTGGAACAACCAAGAATAACCATGAGAACTTCATTATGTATTAACTCCAAGGGTCGGAGAGAACTTTCCCTAGCTAATATCAACATGGGAGCAGCATAATCAAATAAGGACCTAACATAGGCTATGTACATCATTCTCAAGATTCTCACATTTGCACCATAGTTGGGATTGTAGCCAGCAACAGCTTTGAGAGCATTTAGCCTATCTTTGCATTTCTTATTTAGTTGTGGTATAGTGGATTTGTTAAAGGGTACATCTACACCAAGATATCTGTAAGTTTTAACGTAGCTAATGATTTCACCCTGCAAGTAGATGGGTGGGGGTGTCGTTTGCTTGTTAATATCTGTTTTAGAGGAAGATATTATGAGGCCTAGTTGATTACAAATTGCTTGAACTTATGAGGTTCATTCTATGCCCTGTTGTATAGATCATGATGTCATCAGCATAGCTTATAGCTATATGTTTAGGTGAGGCAGTGTTGCGTACAGGGCCACTACTTAAGTCTGTTTAGCCCTTTCTTGCAACAAATGAAAGGGATTGAATATCCTGTTCAAAATGAAATCATTCAAGGGGTCAGTAGTAAACAATCACAATGTTTCTTTCCGTTTTTTTTACTAAGTTTCTTAATAAACCATAGAAGGGTTTTATATTAACTTTAAAAAGGTTAGACCATAAAACAGTACTCGTGAAATTTACACTAGTTCACTTAAAAGATAATACACAATATTCTGTCTTGATTATAGTACTGAATGGCTTTAGTATCACAAGACATTCACTTCACATAACCCTTTGCTTGACTCAATCCCATTGAGACAAAACGTAACCCTTCAATAATAATTCACTCTTATACAACTTTCAAAATATACTAAGTGAGATTAGGAATATTCTACACTTAAAGGAGTTATCAGGCGAGTCGGTCTCCCATGACTTTTTCGCCGTCCTCTTTGAAGCAATACTGCTTAAACCCGCTCCTAGCAGAGCTAGGGACAATCACCAGCGCCTCCAATACAGCAACACGCACTTCGTCCGAGACGTTTCTGTCTGATACGGTTCGAGGTGCTGGAGGGTCACTAGGGAACCTCATGTGGGGCCAGAAGGTTAAATCCAGGAATCAAGGAGCTTTTCTCGCGAAAATTGAGAATGGACTGGACTATAACAGAATTTTCAGACTGACGTCACCTCGGATTAGGATAAGATAAGATAAGATTTCGTTGGGATTTTTAACCCCGGAGGGTTAGCCACCCAGGATAACCCAAGAAAGTCAGTGCGTCATCGAGGACTGTCTAACTTATTTCCATTGTGGTCCTTAATCTTGTCCCCCAGGATGCCACCCACACCAGTCGACTAACACCCAGGTACCTATTTGCTGCTAGGTGAACAGGACAACAGGTGTAAGGAAACGTGTCGAATGTTTCCACCCGCCGGGAATCGAACCCGGGCCCTCTGTGTGTGAAGCGGGAACTTTAGCCACCAGGCCACCGGGCCACGGGTCTTTTTTTTATATTTTATTTAAAACCATACAAAAAGACAATAGACAAAAGGAAAAACCATAAAGATGACAATATATGACAATAACTGAAAAACATTACATTAGATATTGTGTAGACAGCCTGTACTGTCTGCACAGACAGCCCATGCTGTCTGCCAGCTTAGTTCATATTTCGCGCCATGCTGGTGCTGCCACCTATAGGCCTTGCCACTTCAGTATGCCCAGACTTGCCTCGCTCTCACTCACACAGCGGCCTGGCATCAACACACAAGGCCTCCCAGCTCTCTCTCGTGGGCATGGCCCTGCCCGGGCCATGGGCACAAACACACAAGCCTGTGTAACCCAACACTAGTTATCAATAAAGTAAGAAGCCTCCGAAGACGTATATCATTAACACCCCGCTCTACAGTCTACCAAAAAACAACCCCGTTATAATTGAAACAATAACAAATAACATAACAATATAACAAATATGACAACTATAACCAACTATAAAATCTGATACCGAAGCTTAAAACTGTCCTATACTAGATACATGTGGATAAGTTAACTTTCGTAAAAAAAACATACAGCCTATATTAACCCTTCCTCCAATTAATCATCCTTGCTCTTAATGTACACTAGAATGATAAAATACAAGTATACATTCATCATTTAGTTACAGACGAAATTCCTTCAGCTCTGAACACGGAAAGAAATATAGGGTAATAATTGTGCCAATAAGTAAGTAAGTAAGTTTATTCAGGTATACACAAATACAGTTACATAGAATTATCATACATAGCAGCATATGTGTAGAGAACCTAGGATAACCCAAAAAAGTCAGACAGAGTGACTTATTTCCATTGGGGTCCTTACTTATTTCCATTGGGGTCCTTACATCCTTCACATCCGAGTGAACACTCAATGGAAATAAGTCACTCTGTCTGACTTTTTTGGGTTATCCTAGGTTCTCTACACATATGCTGCTATGTATGATAATTCTATGTAACTGTATTTGTGTATACCTGAATAAACTTACTTACTTACACCGACCACACAGGTCCATTAGAAGTGCACGGTCCACGCAGCTGCTCGCCCAGGTGTGCACATGTACATTACACATCGTACCTACAATTAGAATTAGCTTAACATTTATCAATGATGCCATACGTAGAACCATTCTGCCCAAGTTGCATAATAAAGAACCGATTGTATCGAGGAACATTTCGCAATTATCATAATTTTACCCTAACCTAAGCCAAGTATTCCATCTGTATTATAAAGTCTAATCAACACAAAAATTTACCATATACCCCTAACCATATTCGTTGGTGTACATGATACAACCTTGTATTACCATAAAGAAAAAAAGAACAATAAAAAGGAAAACCCACTCTTCATCTCTAAAATTCAGACTTCAATTTACCATTCAGGTGCATACATATAAATAATAATATAAATTATATTGTCAAATTTAACACAATCACTTCCAACGTTATTTATAAGAAATAAGTCGACTCAACCACGAATAATTAATTCATTCTTTTCAACTTAAAGGTTTCCTAAAAAACTTAACTACATACATAGTATTGCCACCATCTAGACAAATTAAAAAGAAAAACAATACACTAATATATCATAACACACTATGACTCTATTGACAACCAATTCAATTGTGCTTACAAAAATGCATTGTAATTAAATTGAAACATAAAAACCTTTTTTTTGACATTTATACATTGTATCAAAACTATAAATACGCATAGAAATATGTATTGAATATCATTGAAAATGTTCATAAGAAAAAACCATTAATGATATATACATGAAAGTAAATATATATAAAGTTATAAGTCGACAATTCCAAATATAACTGTATTGTACTTGAAACACTCAGAACAAATAATGTTAAAATTGCACCCCAGACATACCTCATATAACATTCCATGAAACAAACTCATCATGCTACCGCCCATTCTAGGAAACCAGCCCATTTCATCCCCCTTACCTGCCTGTCAACTCCCTTAAATCCCGTAATGTGAAATTCCTATAACCCTCACTTAAATCCCTCTCCCATCTCCCGCCATACACCTCCTTATTCCTACACTTTGTCCTATAAAAAGTTGCTGTTAACGCATTAATTCTTTCACATACGTTCGCTCCTCTCATAGCCCAAGACATATAAATATAATCCGTAATTATATACCCTACCGCATTCTCTACCATCTGATTCACCCCACCTATGTCTAAGCTTAAAACCCTCAACACCTGCAAACCCCCCCCTCCCACTAACCTTATTACCTTGCCCAACCAAACCCTTATTAGTTCAATACATTCGCAAAAATACACCATATGGAAAACAGTCTCCAGTCCGCCACAAGCCTTGCATATCCCATCCTCCCGTATTCTCTTATGGAATAAAACCATTCCAGACGGTAAGATCCCATGTAAAAATCTATACATAACTTCTCGTACTTTAGGTTTTAAACGCAATTTGTTCAAACGCCCCCAAATATTACGCCAATCATACATCGGATAAACCCCTTCTACCGCCGCTACCACTGCCTTACCATCCACCCCATCAAGGTTTCCCAATTTAATATGTGAAGGATCTCTCATGCTTATAATGACCCGTAACATTGCCTCACGAAAATCACCCACTACGAAAGCAAAAGACTTGGCAGACGATGCACCATCCCCCCAATGAAAAGCAGGGGTGTCACTAGCACGTTGAGAGACCATACAATAAGTGTCAGGGGCCCGAGACTGTTCAACTGCCTCCCAGCACACATAAGGGGGATTACCAACAGACCCCTGGCAGTCTTCAAGCTGGCACTGGACAAGCACCTAAAGTCAGTTCCGGATCAGCCGGGCTGTGGCTCGTATGTTGGTTTGCGTGCAGCCAGCAGCAACAGCCTGGTTGATCAGGCTCTGATCCACCAGGAGGCCTGGTCTCAGACCGGGCCGCGGGGGCGTTGACCCCCGGAACTCTCTCCAGGTAAACTCCAGGTAAACCTATTATGAACTCCCTACCCACCCACCACCGTTGCATATCCTGACGTATCTTGACGTATCTTATGAAGTCCGCCTTCCCTCGCTCCCCCCTCCCGCTTATAACTACGTTTCAAATACACACTCATAATCCTCTTTTCAACAGCTATAAGACCCAGCCCTCCTCGGCCAACCGGGAGTATGACAACCGCCCTACTTAACCATTCGCTTCCAGTACCCCAAATGAATCTAAAAACGCGCTTTTATAACCTTTTTATCTCACTACGAAGTATTACCTGGAGTTTACCTGGAGAGAGTTCCGGGGGTCAACGCCCCCGCGGCCCGGTCTGTGACCAGGCCTCCTGGTGGATCAGAGCCTGATCAACCAGGCTGTTGCTGCTGGCTGCACGCAAACCAACGTACGAGCCACAGCCCGGCTGATCAGGAACTGACTTTAGGTGCTTGTCCAGTGCCAGCTTGAAGACTGCCAGGGGTCTGTTGGTAATCCCCCTTATGTGTGCTGGGAGGCAGTTGAACAGTCTCGGGCCCCTGACACTTATTGTATGGTCTCTTAACGTGCTAGTGACACCCCTGCTTTTCATTGGGGGGATGGTGCATCGTCTGCCAAGTCTTTTGCTTTCGTAGTGAGTGATTTTCGTGTGCAAGTTCGGTACTAGTCCCTCTAGGATTTTCCAGGTGTATATAATCATGTATCTCTCCCTCCTGCATTCCAGGGAATACAGGTTTAGGAACCTCAAGCGCTCCCAGTAATTGAGGTGTTTTATCTCCGTTATGCGCGCCGTGAAAGTTCTCTGTACATTTTCTAGGTCAGCAATTTCACCTGCCTTGAAAGGTGAGGTTAGTGTGCAGCAATATTCCAGCCTAGATAGAACAAGTGACCTGAAGAGTGTCATCATGGGCTTGGCATCCCTAGTTTTGAAGGTTCTCATTATCCATCCTGTCATTTTTCTAGCAGATGCGATTGATACAATGTTATGGTCCTTGAAAGTGAGATCCTCCGACATAATCACTCCCAGGTCTTTGACGTTGGTGTTTCGCTCTATTTTGTGGCCAGAATTTGTTTTGTACTCTGATGAAAGATTTAATTTCCTCGTGTTTACCATATCTGAGTAATTGAAATTTCTCATCGTTGAACTTCATATTGTTTTCTGCAGCCCACTGAAAGATGGAGCCTTGCAGTGTCTGCAATGTCTGCCTGGAGCCTTGCAGTGGATATATTACTGCAACATGCCATAGTTTACTATATAATAGAACATTCGTTGTAATTACTCTTTGATGCACTTCAATACACCATCTACAATACGCACTGAATTTATTTGTTGTGCTAACTTAATATCACTTACATAAACGATCCCACATATCAGTAATTGGTCCACCTTTTTCCACCTTTCAACTACTTCACATTCCTCACTTAACCCATCCCCAAGATCCATATACTTCGTTTTCTCCTTATTAATTGACATACCAGAAGCCTTTTCAAAAACATTCACTAACTTTTCCACCCGAGGCAAATCCCTGTTACCACTTACTAAAATCGTTGTGTCGTGTCCAACAATGCCAGCCCCCCCCCCCCCACCCCTTTCGTTACCTACCCCATTAGCTGCTAATAAAACCCTAATTCCTCTATAAATTCAAATTCAAATTCAAAGTTTATTCTCTATAAAGATTACAATGTTGAATTTACAGAATTTGGTTGTTGTGTGGTTTACATGTAGTTAAATAATGATTACAGAGTGTACCACTAGAACGCCTAGCATGGCTAGGCATTTCGGGCAGACTTAGTTTAATTCTTTATTTTAAAATATTACAAATTATGAGGTAAGTTGGTATTGTGGCTAAGTGACTAAATACTAGTTTGTGAGTTTAGCAATGTGAATGCTTTTGTTTTGGCACAGTACATAGTTTCAGTATTGGAGTATCATAGGATTCATTATTTTAAGATTGAGATTGATATTTCTGTTTATGGTCAAATGGGTGAGTGAGTGTAAGTGTGAACCACCAGGTGGTATTCGTGTAGTTAGTTGACAGGATGTATCAGGGAGATAAGATGTTTTCTAATGGTAGTTTTGAAGGTGATGAATGTGTCTGCAGTTCTAGAGTTCTCAGGTAGGGTGTTCCAGATTTTAGGGCCTTTGACATACATTGAATTTTTGTAAAGGTTTAGTCGGACACGGGGAATGTCGTAGAGATGTTTGTGTCTGGTGTTATGCCTGTGGGTTCTGTCACAACTATCAAGAAAGCATTTTAGGTCAAGGTTGATATTGGAGTTTAATTATTATTATTATAATCAAAGGGGAAGCGCTAAACCCGGCGGATTGGAGTTTAAGGTCCTGTAGATGTAGATTGCACAGTAGTAAGTGTGGATGTACTGAACAGGGAGTAAGTTTAGATCTATAAAGAGTGGGGGGGGGGGTGTTGCCAGGGATGAGATTTAGTGATTATTCTTACTGTAAACACGCAAAAAATATTTGTGAAAGGGGACAACCTTGACGTAGACCCCTTCTCATCTGAATTTGTTCTCCTAACCTTCCATTTACCTGCACCCTCAAGGATGCATCTTGATACAGTAATTTGGCCCATGAAATAATTTCCTCTCCAAACCCCTGCCATCTCATAATCTTCCATAATGCTTCCCGTTCTACACTATCATATGCCGCCTCCCAATCTATAGCCAACACCCCCCTGCCCTCCCAATTTTACTCTTTCTTCAATAAAACTTCTAATCAAACCATGCCCGTCATACATAGACCTTCCCGGCACCCCATATTGTCCCTTATCAATCACTTTACCCAGGACCTTTTTTATTCTGTTAGCTAAAATCCTTGCAAAAATCTTATAATCACCACACAATAACGAAATAGCACGATAGTCTTTGACTGTTAATGGCTCACCTTTAGGCACTAGAACGACCACAGCCATGCTTTGCTGTGCCCCTAAGACCCGATCCCGCTTAAGGATATTGAATAATCTTACCAAAAACCCTTTTAAAACGCTCCAATTTTGAAGATAAAAGTCGCTGGGCAACCCATCAATTCCTGGTGCCTTACCTAATTGCGCCCCGGATAAAGCTTCCCATGTCTCACACTCCGTTATCTGCCCTCCCAAAACGAATCAATCATGCTCTGTCAATGGTCCAAGTCGGACCGAAACGTCGTCGTAAGCTTCTGTCTTTTATGTGCGGGTTATTTGTGTAATGCTCTGTCAACTCACACCGCACAAACCTTCCAATGGACTGTAATGCTATTTCGCTTATTCCCACACTTTGCGTATTCAACTTAACCCAAGCATCAATATACCCACTCATACCCTCAGTCGTCGTCAACACCTGATCCACTTTATACCCTTGCATACCTACATGAACATTCAACCCCATAAAGTCCATTGCCTTGCGACGTCTGTGTTGACTCCGCAACACACACGCCGACGGCTGATCTCCCCACAAAACCTCCTCAATCCCATCCTTAAGCCTTTCCCCATCAAACCTCGCATTTTGTAAATTTCGTGTATGTTCCTTCAAACTTTCAATTTCAATAACAGGATAATTAGCATTAATTTGTGCATAGCATTCGCGCAACTGCCCCTCTAAATATTTTTGAAAACTGTATTGTAACTGATTATATCTCGTCCCTCGATTAATATAATATTCCTTAATACGTTTTTCGGCTATCGTTTCCCACCAATTAACCATGGCAACATCCCCTGGTGCTTCAACCACTAAACGATCCCACATATGTCCAAAAGACAAAAGACTATCCTCTTCCTTCAATAACCTTACATTTAATTTCCAAAATGATGGACCCCTCCGAGGCACAACCGCAATATCCACATCTATTACAGCACCTCTATGATCCGAAAAAAACACAAGTATCACATTCACCCTCCGCACAGTAATCGCACAAGGCACGTACATTCGGTCCAACCTCGCCGCATAACCTCGTTTATGAAGGTATGCTCTACCATCCCTCCCCCCCGCACACATCCTTTAACCCCACCCCGGTCAATAAATCCCCCAATATACCCAAACAACACCCCGCACCTCTAGGTTCCACATCTTTACGACGTATCACGCAATTCCAATCTCCGCCTATTATTGCAATATTCGGTAAACCACGTAAAAAATAGACCAGTACGTCCTGAACAAATTTAGTTTTAATACTCACGTCACCCTCAGCCGGGCCATACACACATACTAAACTAATGGGAACCCTACCCCAGGTTCCATCCACTCTAATTACCCTCCCCTCCCCTCCTTCACTACGCCTTACTATAAACGGGCTAGTTTCCTTTACCAAAATGGCAGCCCCACCTTTCAAACGTGTCGCATGTTCCATGTATACATTATAACCACTCATATCCAACTCATAACCAGGCCTAAAATTATGTTCCTGTAAGAATACCACATCCACACCTAATCGCACCATATACTCATTAAACCACTTAAGCTTCCTCTCAGCTCTCAACCCGTTAATATTTATAGTAAAACACTTGAATTCAACAAATGGGTTTTCCTTTTGTCCCCGGCATTGACTTTACCCCAGTTCGTTTCGCAACACCTCTGTCCCTCCCCCCTTTGTTGGGAATCACCTTTGCAATCCCTTGATCCTTGGGTTCACCTTTCTCTCTCTTCTGTACCTCCACCCAAGACTTTTTCCCAGGGCGTTGGGCAGGAGTGAGTACATCATCAGAATCCGATGATGCTGCAGTCCTCTTTCGTGTCCCGCCCTCCACCTGCATTTGGACATCTGAAGCACCGTCCTGATGCACCTCCACCTCTACTGCATGCACCTTCAATCCTTTAGACTCTCTCGTCGACAAAACATCATCTCCTGCCATACCATCATTCACAGCCGTCCCCAGAACTAAGCCTGGGTCTTCCACCTGATCTAGGACAGATTCCTCTAACAAGACATCCAACGCCTTTACCAAAGATGCCGCCACTTCTTCACCCATATTAGGTATTCTCTCCTCTAAAACCTGATGTATGTCCAAAGACTGAGATTCTCCTTGTAGCGTTACAACTGGCGATTCGAGCTCCTTTTCTTTGTCCACCTCCTCACTCCATGACAACCGTTGTTGGGGCGGCGTAGCAAGAGGCTGTTCTCGCTCGTCGCCTACCTCACCCACTGGCTGCGTTGCCGTTGTAGTGGTGCCGGGTACCCACTTCGTTTCCCACACTGCGCCGCGATGTGGCCATATGACCCACATAGCCGGCACGTACGTTGTTGCCCCGCATACGTTACATAGACTTGAGTCCGTAATTCCTTCAACACAACATATGAAGGAATAGGATGTCGTAGAGTCATTTTAACAGTATATGTACCTTCCAGCATACCTGCATACGGTCCAGTTGCCCATCTCCCTGCTGTGGCTACGCGAACCGTTCCATAATTACGCAGTTCACTGCTAATGTCAAAATCAGTCGCCTCAAAAGGCACATTCCTGATTTTCACCCAAGTGTATTGTCGAGATACATCATGGAGTCGCACCGACACAGCTGTATTAACCGGTATGATGGTCTGATACTTGTCGACCACCGCCTCGTACAGACGTCATTTTAACGAAGATTTTCGTCGTTCCATTGAGTGCGACAAGATAGATAAGATAAGATTTCGTTCGGATTTTTAACCCCGGAGGGTTAGCCACCCAGGATAACCCAAGAAAGTCAGTGCGTCATCGAGGACTGTCTAACTTATTTCCATTGGGGTCCTTAATCTTGTCCCCCAGGATGCGACCCACACCAGTCGACTAACACCCAGGTACCTATTTGCTGCTAGGTGAACAGGACAATAGGTGTAAGGAAACGTGTCAGAATTTCCACCCGCCGGGAATCGAACCCGGGCCCTCCGTGTGTGAAGCGGGAGTTTTAGCCACCATAGGTATCGCGAATGATCGCTGGTAACAATAAATCCATGTTGGATCCCGTGACAGCCCCACGGATCATCTCAATGCAGACAGTATTGATTCGTCTTCTGCTATTCAGCGCCATGTTGGAGAAAATCAAGTTTCCACCAACCAATGCTAGGGGCAGCTCGGTCAGGTAAACTGCGCAAAATTATTATTATCAAAAAGAAGCGCTAAGCCACAAGGGCTATACAGCGCAAAAGCCAACTCAATCAGGAGCGTCTGCGCAGCAGGTCCGCATGGCCCGGGAGCGATGCGAACAATGAATCAGGAAGTAGGAAGAACGCCCTCAATGTATTATTATTATTATAATCAAGGGGGAAGCGCTAAACCCGGAGGATTATACAGCGCCTGGGGGGGGGGATGTGGAAGGCATTCAGGCTTAATTCGGGGAACTGGAGCACAGATCCAATTCCCTAAATCAAGAGCCCCTCACCAACATCAAGGAACCTTCCTTGAGGGGCCCTCAATGTAACTGAGATTATACAGTGCCAACAAAGGGTTATCAGGCACGTGCCTGATAACCCTCTCCAGGAGCAGTTGATCGACCTTTAGTTAATGCATTATCTAATTCATACTCGGTAAAGAGGCAATCACTCTCATCAATATTTTGGCTCATAAAATTAATCAGTTTCAACATTCCTTCAGAAGCACTCTCTAAATTTGTTTTAATATGAGATGGAAGGTTTTCGTTCCTGGATGTTTTGGACCACTCACCTGACCAGCCGGGCTGTCTCGTACGTTGGATTGCGTGCAGCCGGCAGTAAGCCTGGTTGATCAGGCTCTGATCCACCATGAAGCCTGGTCACAGACCGGGCCGCAGGGGCGTTGACCTCCAGAACTATCTCCAGGTATGAGGTCATTTGCTTTTTCAAGAGGAAAGGGATGAGCAACATTGCCAGTCTTTTTCCTGGTTATTTTATTTATACCTTTCCAAGCCAAACTTAAAGGGGTAGACCTATTTAATCCACTAACAAATTGTTCCCATTCCTGTTGCCTAAGTTTTTGCTTTCTATTCCTTGCATTTGGTAGTGCAGCTTGGAACGTTCTGAGCAGGTCTGGGGTTCTACGTTCACGGTATGCTTTACCAATCCTCCTAGCTGAGTACACACACACACACACACACACACACACGAGTACAAGCACTCACACACGAGTACACAAATACACAAGCACACAGCGATGTAGTGGAGGCAGGATCCATACATAGCTTTAAGCAGAGGTATGATATAGCTCATGGTTCAGTGACCCCGTAGCAACCAGTGAAGAGGCGGGGCTATGAGCTATGACTCGACCCCTGTAACTACAATTAGGTGAGTGCATATACACAGAGACAGACAGACAGACAGACACACACACACACACACTACCTCCATCACTACCAGAGGCCATACTACTGTATATATGAAGTCCCTGGTTATGTTAGTTAGTTAGTTTAATATGTTTATTATGCACCCCATACCCATCCTGTGGGCGGTAGTCAAAAGATTACAGAGGTACATAATGGGTCCAGGGACTGGGCCTCAAAGTTTTGATAGCTGAGCAAGTTACAGAGGCAATGAATTCACAATTTACAAAGGTAATGAACTCACAATTTACAAAGGTAATGAACTCCAGGTAGGTCTAGTCACAATCATTACAAGTTACAAAGGTATTTACAGATTACAGAGGTACACAATGGGTCCAGGGACCGGGCTCCAAAGTTTTGATGGCTGAACTAGGTACAAGGTAATGAACTCACAAGTTACAAAGGTAATGAACTCACAAGTTACAAAGGTAATGAATACTGTAAGAATGGTTACTTACGTTTATACATGGCTGCAATCATGAACAAATTTTAGAGTAATGAGCAATTCACACTTCCACACCCGGTCACAACTGTAGTGAGTTATTGGTGCAAATGTTGATTGCTGAGTCTCTCTCTCTCTCACACACACACACACACACACACATACAAATTCATACACACACACACATACACACACACACACACACACACACAAACTCATACACACACGCACACACACTCATACTCACACACACTCATACACACTCACACTCATACACACACACACTCATACTCACACACACACACACACACACACACACACACACACACACACACACACACATGCACACATGTGGTAATGCTTTATTTACAGCTAGCAAAGTCAGGGTATTTCTCCAGAATGGTCTGTAATATACCACTGTGGATAAAATACTTAGCCATTTCTTGAACACTTCTGAGTGAGTTGTTTCTAAATTCATTAATTTTATCGCACTCCAGTACATAATGACGCAGGGTGTGACAATAATCCATCTGGCAAAGTTTACATTTCGTTTGGTCTACATCTGGTGGTGGTGATTTAACCCTGGTTATGTAGAGCATTTCCCACAACTTAGGTTAATTTTGTCCCCAGGATGCCACACACACCAGTCACCTAACACCCTGGTACCTACTTACTGCTAGGTGAACATGGACAGCAGGTGTCTTAAGGAAACATGTCCTAGTTTTTCCACCCACACTGGGGATCAAACCATGGACCTTAGTGTGCCACCAACCCAGCCACAGGACAATTTGTATGATATTTGTACTTATGTGCACCTGTATGTAAATATACTTATAGCACTGCAGGGCAAGATGTGCTAAAGGTGTCATATGCTTGGTCAGTGTTAACCTGTGGTTTAATGGCTTTAGCGTGCTGTCAGAGTAAGCAAGGTAACATTTATGAAGGGATTCAAGGAGATTTACTGTGCTGTTGGAGTGATCAAGGTAACATTTATGAAGGGATTCAGGGAGATGTAGTGTGCTGTTGGAGTGATCAAGGTAACATTTATGAAGGGATTCAAGATCTAGTTAGCTGAACTTTGTCTTGATAGTGGAAAGTATAATGCCAGTACCCTGATGGATGGTTAGGTTAGGTAAGGTTTGTCAGGACACAGGACAAGCGTTTCCTGATGCTGGTCTTAGTCACATGATGACCTACAGCTGGAGCTTTTGGTTGTCTGACCGAGGCCTTCCACCGACTTACCTCTCCACCCCTTTAAAAATTAAGGTTATACAGCCTCTCCTCACTTAATGAAGAGTTGCACTCAAAACAACATTGGTAAACACATTTGTGGCTAAGTGAGGATCATACTATAATGGTAGTGAGTTTGTGTCAACCATCTTTGATAATGTTTTAATGTCACATTTGCACCATTTATAAAATTTTTTGTATATTTTTAAATGTTTATACAGTAGTGACTATACTGTAATAAGCAGAATAGAGGAAATCAGCTCTAATATAATACACGTACAAACTCACTTACATAATTGGTCGCATTGGGAGCTGATCGTAAAGCAGGAGTCCACTGTATATTATTTAGGTTTGCATACTGGTCAGATTATTATAATCATGGGGGAACACTAAACCTGTAGGATTATACAGCGCCTGTGGGTGGGGGGGGGTATGGAAGGTATTCAGGCTTCCTTGAGGGGATATACTGGTCAGAGAGCTGGTCGAAAGTCTGAGTCATTGGTAAACGAGTACATCGCTGAGGAGACACTGTAAATGTAAGCTGTCTGAAGAATGGGTGAGGATGTTACAGTTCATAAGGCACGTAATTGAATTGTGTCCAAACTTCTGGCAAGACAATCCATTGCATGAATGATGGTCAATGTGGTTCCTTCTTTTGATGGGAGATGGCCACTAAACCCATAGGGGTCACAGTGCCAAGGTAACAGGAGGTAGTCAAGTCTGATACGAGGAAAAGGACTTACTATATCTCTATTTTTGTAGTCACAAATACAGGTATGGCAATATATGACTAAATTATATTCACAAAAATAATTTTACAAAAATGGAAGAATTTATATAGAAATAAGTCAATAAAGATGAGTATGGGGTGCATAATAAAAATAAATTAATCTATATGCAAATAAGTCAATAACAATAATAAATTTAAGCGCTAAACCCATAAGTTAGAATTAGCCGGTCATGTGGTCAAGGGAGCAAGCAATGACAAAACATTGATATTAGTGCATCATATCGTAGTCATGGAGTGCTAAACCCATTAGGGTCATTAACTACTTTAGGAATGTCATTCAGGTTGAATCCAGGGGAAAACAGCTCCATATCCTTGGACCACAAGCCCTTCACCATTGTCAACACCAGCTTGAGGAATCCACACACAAGAGAGGTGAATAAAATACACAAATTATGGAAAAAATTACCATAAAAGCATTTATCATAAACTACATTGTATCCATAACTCTGACATTTTGTACACTTCTCAATGTCTTTCATTATTAAACAAAAAGTATACATTTCTGCATTTATTTTGTAATTTTGAGTGTGGGGGCAGGTTGCTGTAGTCTTGACACAAGTCAAGTTTGTCCTGGTTTAAATTTGCCTGACATGTATAACCATAGGCCTAAAATGTACAAAATATATTGCATATTGTACTGTATATACAATGCTGTACTCTATATACTATGTATAAGATACATTATATAGTGTAGTACTGTATATACAATGTACATTATATATTGTATGTACTGTACTGTATATAGAACAATGTACAAGATACAATATACATTTTTTTTTTTTTTTTTTTTCAACAAGTCGGCCGCCTCCCACCGAGGCAGGGTGACCCAAAAAAAAAAAGAAAGAAAATCCCCAAAAAGAAAATACTTTCATCATCATTCAACACTTTCACCACACTCACACATTATCACTGCTTTTGCAGAGGTGCTCAGAATATAACAGTTTAGAAGCATATACGTATAGAGATACACAACATATCCCTCCAAACTGCCAATATCCCAAACCCCTCCTTTAAAGTGCAGGCATTGTACTTCCCATTTCCAGGACTCAAGTCCGACTATATGAAAATAACCGGTTTCCCTGAATCCCTTCACTAAATATTACCCTGCTCACACTCCAACAGATCGTCAGGTCCCAAGTATCATTCGTCTCCATTCACTCCTATCTAACACACTCATACACGCTTGCTGGAAGTCCAAGCCCCTCACCCACAAAACCTCCTTTACCCCCTCTTTCCAACCCTTTCGAGGACGACCCCTACCCCTCTTTCCTTCCCCTATAGATTTATATGCTTTCCATGTCATTCTACTTTGATCCATTCTCTCTAAATGACCAAACCACCTCAACAACCCCTCTTCTGCCCTCTGACTAATGCTTTTATTAACTCCACACCTTCTCCTAATTTCCACACTCCGAATTTTCTGCATAATATTTACACCACACATTGCCCTTAGACAGGACATCTCCACTGCCTCCAACCGTCTCCTCGCTGCTGTATTTACCACCCAAGCTTCACATCCATATAAGAGTGTTGGTACTACTATACTTTCATACATTCCCTTCTTTGCCTCCATAGATAACGTTTTTTGACTCCACATATACCTCAACGCACCACTCACCTTTTTTCCCTCATCAATTCTATGATTAACCTCATCCTTCATAAATCCATCCGCCGACACGTCAACTCCCAAGTATCTGAAAACATTCACTTCTTCCATACTCCTCCTCCCCAATTTGATATCCAATTTTTCTTTATCTAAATCATTTGATACCCTCATCACCTTACTCTTTTCTATGTTCACTTTCAACTTTCTACCTTTACACACATTCTCAAACTCATCCACTAACCTTTGCAATTTTTCTTTAGAATCTCCCATAAGCACAGTATACATATACACAGTAATATACATATATTATATATTTAGATTATCAGACATGATATTTAAGCTTTTGTCACCTGTATACTGTATGGATATATACATTTGAATGTTTATAATATGTCTGAAGACATGGAGAGTGCACGGTTCTTAGCCTCCTCTGATGTTAATAATTCCTCCTGGGAGGGTTCGACTGGGCTGCCATCTTTGTTGAGTTTGTTATTCTTCAAGTCTTCAGCAATCTTCTCACTATACACTGCATAGAATAGATCTTGAGGCCTAAATTCGCCTTGTAATACATCCGGCACGTTGTATGACATACGGCTTCAGCTGAAATACACAAAATTAAATTAGCTTTCATCGTTGTAGTTATTGTGCTGGGTTATTATTTACATGGGTCTGTTCAACTTTTAAATCAATATTGTACGTACAGTAGGACCCCCATATCCACTGATTTGATATCCGCGGTTTCGGTTATCCACAGTTTACTGTGGCCCAAAAATATTTCTTAATTTAGCACAATAATGACCACAAACCACAAAAGTAGTGATGGTGACAGTTGAAGTGCTTCAAATCAGTGAAAAAGTGATAATTCTCATTGTGTGTAATTTATCAATTAAACTTTATAATAATAATGTATAATACAACCTCTCCTCATTTAAGACTATAACAGAAGTGTTATAAATGGTACAAAGGTGACATTATAACAATATCAAAGATGGTTGACGAACTCACTACCATTATAGTATGATCCTCACTTAGCCACAAATTCATTTACCGACGTGGTCTCAGGAACGGAACTCCGTCGTAAAGTGAGGAGCGGCTGCATT
>NW_027195051.1:305000-377500 GCF_038502225.1 Cherax quadricarinatus
TGTGACTAAATCAAAACTGAAAATTTAGTGACATGACAAGAATGTATTTGAATAAATCTTAGATTGTATTTCATGAATAAAATATTGCAAAACTACAATGACTGTATAATAGATGATATTTCAAGTTATCACCAGCCCACCACGGTGAGGTCTGCGACCAAGGGGCTGGGCCGGGGTGACTCGTCCAAAGATCCTCAGGACTTTTGTTACATGGAACCCCAAACCACGCACCAAGGGTTACTTCGGTTTGATAACCAACGATAGCCAGGCTACCCCGATGGAAATCGCTCGCCGGCGACCAGGGCATCAGGTCACCGGCGATATGCTGCCGGCCGCTCCCACAGGGAGCGGTACGAATGATGGGTGTGAGAGGAAAAAGGTTGAGGGGAACCCCATCAAACACTACATTACTTACACTCTAACAACACTGTGTCCACATTATGTGGTAGCAACCAACATCATGTTTACACAACATTGTTGTAATGTTATGTTGCATAGTGCATGCTAGGAAGAATTTCACACATACAAGACCTAATGCAACAATTCTAGAGCAAGTCCACAATTATTACACATAGTCCAATACATGTTGGTCGAGGATCAGTCCTCGCTAGACCTAATTTTGGAACGAGGATCACTCCTTGTTCTGCCTATTGTTCGAGGATCATTCCTCGCTCTGCCTACTGTCTGAGAATCATACCTCACTATGCCTAATTTTTTGTCAATCATTTCTTATTCTGCCTATTACTCGAGGATCATTCCTCGGTTCTGCCTGTTGCTCAAGGATCAGTAACCTCTATGCCTAACTTTTGTACTTTGTAATCATTCCTCATTTCCCAAAGATCATTCCTTCCTGTACCTAACTATCATTCGAGGACCAGTCATAGCTCTTCCTATCGTTCCATGTTCTGCCTCCTGTTTGAGTATCATTTGTCACTCATCCCAACTGTTTGAGGATCATTCCTCACTCATCTCACCTAGAGGATCATTATCAATTTTCCAACCTGAGGATCGTTCCTCACTCGTCCCACCTACTGAGGATCATTATCAATTTTCCAACCTGAGGATCGTTCCTCACTCGTCCCACCTACTGAGGATCACTCCTCACTCATCCCACCTACTGAGGATCACTCATTCTACCTACTGAGGATCACTCCTCACTTGTCCCACCTACTGAGGCTCACTCATCCCACCTGAGGATCACTCCTCACACCTACTGAGGATCATTCCTCATCCCAGCTGAGGATAGCTCCTCACTCATCCCACCTATTGAGAATAATTCCTCACTTGTCCCACGTACTGAGGATCACTCCTCGTCCCACCTACTGAGGAACACTCCTCACTCATCCCACCTACTGAGGATCATTCCTCACTCGTCCCACATGAGGATCACTCCCACCTACTGAGGATCACTCCTCACTCGTCCCACCTGAGGATCACTCCTCACTCGTCCCACCTGAGGATCACTCCTCACTCGTCCCACCTGAGGATCACTCCTCACTCGTCCCACCTGAGGATCACTCCTCACTCGTCCCACGTAGGATCACTCCTCACTCGTCCCACCTACAGAGGATCGTTCCTCACTCGTCCCACCTACTGCAGATAGTTCCTCACTCGTCCCACCTAAGGATTGTTCATCACTCGTCCCACCTGAGGATCATTCCTCACTCATCCCACCTGAGGACCGTCCCTCACTCATCCCACCTGAGGATCATGCCTCACCTATGTCACCTGTTTCAGAATCATTCCTCCCTCGTCCCACCTGAGGATCGTTCCTCACTCGTCTCACCTACTGAAGATAGTTCCTCACTCGTTCCACCTACTGAGGATCATTCCTCACTCATCCCACCTGATGATCATTCCTCACTTGTCCCACCTACTGAGGATCACTCCTCACTTGTCCCACCTACTGAGGATCATTCCTCACTCGTCCCACCTACTGAAGATAGTTCCTCGCCCATCCTAAGTGTTTCAGGATCATTCCTCACTCATCCCAACAGCTTGAAGACTATTCCTTACTCATCCCACCTGAGGATCATTCCTCATCTACATCACCTGTTTCAGATTCGTTCCTCCCT
This sequence comes from Cherax quadricarinatus, assembly GCF_038502225.1. Classification (NCBI taxonomy): domain Eukaryota; kingdom Metazoa; phylum Arthropoda; class Malacostraca; order Decapoda; family Parastacidae; genus Cherax; species Cherax quadricarinatus. The sequence continues at coordinate 307,076 of NW_027195051.1, forward strand.
CGTCCCACCTGAGGATCATTCCTCACACATCCCAAATCCTGAAGATAGTTCCTCACACCTGAGGATTGTTCCTCACTCATCCCACCTTAGGACTGTTCCTCACTCGTCCCACCTGAGGATCGTTCCTCACTTCTTACCTGAGGATCGTTCCTCACTCGTCCCACCTACTGAAGATAGTTCCTCCCTCGTCCCACCTGAGGATAGTTCCTCACTTGTCCCACCTACTGAGGATTGTTCCTCACTAGTCTCACCTACTGAAGATAGTTCCTCACTTGCCCGTCTACTGAGTATCGTTCCTCCCTCGTCCCACCTGAGGATCGTTCCTCACTCGTCCCACCTACTGAAGATAGTTCCTTGCTCATCCCAACTGAGGATCAATCCTCACCTATGTCACCTGTTTCAGAATCATTCCTCCTTTGTCTCACCTGAGGGTCGTTTGTCACTCCCACCTACTGAGGATCATTCCTCACTTGTCCCCCTCACTCCCACCTACTGAGGATCATTCCTCACTCGCCCCAACTGTTTGAGGATCCTTCCTCAACCATGTCACCTGTTTGAAAAGCATTCCTCCCTTGTCCCACCTGAGGATCGTTCCTTACTCATCCCACCTACTAAGGATAGTTCCTCGCTCGTCCCAAGTGTTTGAGGATCGTTCCTCACTCATCCCACCTGAGGATTGTTCCTCACTCATCCCACCAGAGGATCGTTCCTCACTCATTCCACCTGAGGATCGTTCCTCACTCATCCCGCCTAAGGATCGTTCCTCACTCATCCCACCTACTGAAGATAGTTCCTCACTCGTCCCAACTGTTTGAGGATCATTCCTCACTAGTCCCAACTGTCTGAGGACCATTCCTCACTCATCCCACCTGAAGATCATTCCTCACCTACATCACCTGTTTCAGAATGATTCCTCCCTTGTCTCACCTGAGGATCGTTCCTCACTCGTCACACCTGAGGATCGTTCCTCTCATCCCACCTACTGAGGATCATTCCTCACTCGTCCCAACTGTTTGAGGATCATTCCTCAATCATGCCACCTATTTGAGAATCATTCCTCCCTTGTCCCACCGGAGGATCATTCCTCACTCATCCCACCTACTGAGGATTGCTCCTCACTCGTCCTACCTACTGAAGATAGTTACTCGTCCAAACTGTCTGAGGATCATTCCTCACTTGTCCCAACTGTTTGAGGATCGTTCCTCACTTGTCACACCTGAGGATCATTCCTCATTCATCCCACCTGAGGATCATTCTTCATTCATCCCACCTGAGGATCGTTCCTCACTCATCCCATCAGAGGATCGTTCCTCACGCAACCCACTTACTAAAGCTAGTTCCTCAGTAATCCCAGCTGTTTGAGGATCGTTCCTCACTATCCCAACTGTTTGAGGATTGTTCCTCACTCGTCTCAACTGTTTGAGGATCATTCCTCACTCAACTGTTCGAGGATCGTTCCTCACTCATCCCACCTACTGAGATAGTTCCTCACTTGTTCCAAGTGTTGGAGGATCATTCCTTACTCATCCCAACAGTTTGAGGACCGTTCCTCACTCGCCCCACCTGATGATCGTTCCTCACTCATCACACCTGATAATCGTTTCTCACTCATCCCAACTGAGGATCGTTCCTCCCTCGTCCCACCTAATGAAGGTAGTTCCTCACTCGTCTCACCTGAGGATCGCTCCTCATTCATCCCACCTACTGAGGATCATTCCTCACTTGTCCCACCTACTGAAGATAGTTCCTCGCTCGCCTCAAATGTTTGAGGAGCGTTCCTCATTTGTCACATCTAAGGATCGTTCCTCACTCATCCCACCTGAGGATTGTTCCTCACTCATCCCACCTGAGGATCGTTCATCACTCATCCCACTTGAGGATTGTTCCTTACTCATCCCACCTAATAAAGATAGTTCCTCACTCGTCCCAACTGTTTGAGTATCATTCCTCACTTGTCCAAACTGTCTGAGGTTCGTTCCTCACTTGTCCCAACTGTTTGAGTATCATTCCTCACTTGTCCAAACTGAGGTTCGTTCCTCACTCGTCCCAACTGTTTGAGGATCGTTCCTCACTCGTCCCACCTGTTTGAGGATCATTCCTTATTCGTCCCGTTTTAGGATCGTTCTTCACTTGTCCCACCTGATTATCGTTCCTCATTTGTCCCAACTATTGAGCATCGTTTCTCACTTGTCCCAACTGTTTGAGGATCGGTTTTCAATCGTCTCAACTGTTTGAGGATCTTTCCTCACTTGTACCAACTGAGGATCATTCCTCTCGTCCCAAATACTGAGGATCATTTCTCACGCGTCCCACCTGTTTGAGGATCGTTTCTCACTCATCCCAACTGACTGAGGATCGCTCCTCACTTGTCCCAACTATTGAAGATCGTTCCTTGTTTGTCAAATGTACCGAGGATAGTTTCTCACTCATCCCACCTGTTTGAGGACCGTTCCTCATTCGTCCCAACTATTGAGGATTGTTCCTTGCTTGTCAAAAGTATTGAGGATCATTCCTCACTCGTCCCAACTGTCTGAGGATCATTCCTTCCTTGTCAGAAGTATTGAGGATCATTCCTCACTCGTCCCAACTGTCTGAAGATCGTTCCTCACTCGTCCAAACTATTGAGGATCATTCCTTGCTTGTCAAAATTATTGAGGATCGGTCCTCACTCATCCCACCTGTTTGAGGATCGTTCCTCACTCGTCCCAACCGTCTGAGGATCGTTTCTCAATTGTCCCAACTATTGAGGATCATTCCTTGTCAAAAGTATTGAGGACGTTCCTCACTCGTCCCACCTGTTTGAGGATCATTCCTCACTCATCCCAACTGTCTGAGGATCGGTCCTCACTCATCCCAACTATTGAGGATCATTCCTCACTCGTCCCAACTATTGAGGATTGTTCCTTGCTTGTCAAAATTATTGAGGATCATTCCTCACTTGTCCCACCTGTCTGAGGATCGTTCCTCATTCGTCCCACTTGTTTGAGGATCACTCCTCACTTACCTGTAAATTGAAAATTATTTTAATGATATTAATTAGTCATGCTGGATGTTAACTACTCATGCTGGATGTTAATTACTCATGCTGAATGTTAACTACTCATGCTGGATGTTAAGTACTCATGCTGGATTTTAAGTACTCATGCTGGTTGTTAGGTACTCATGCTGGATGTTAAGTAATCATGCTGGACATTAACTACTCATGCTGGATGTTAATTACTCATGCTGAATGTTAACTACTTATGCTGGATGTTAAGTACTCATGCTGGATTTTAAGTACTCATGCTGGTTGTTAGGTACTCATGCTGGTTGTTAGGTACTCATGCTGGACATTAACTACTCATGCTGGATGTTAAGTACTCATGCTGGACATTAACTACTCATGCTGGATGTTAAGTACTCATGCTGGACATTAACTACTCATGCTGGATGTTAATTAGATAAAGATTTATTTCTTTGTAAGGGTTACAATGTGTAAACCTGGAGAGGGTTCCAGGGGTCAACACCCCAGTGGCTTGGTCTGTGACCAGGCCTCATGGTGGATCAGGGTCTGATCAACCAGGCTGTTACTGTTGGCGGAACACAATCCGACGTACGAACCACAGCACGGCTGGTCAGGTAATGACTTTAGGTGCCTGTCCAGTGCCTGCTTGAAGACAGCCAGGGGTTTATTGGTAATCCCCCTGATGTATGATCCCCCTGATGTATGCTGGGAGGCAGTTGAACAGTCTTGGGCCCAGAACACTTATTGTGTTGTATCTTATCGTGCTCGTGGCACCCCTGCTTTTCATTGGGGGAACGTTGCATCATCTACCGAGTCTTTTACTTTCATAGGGAGTGATTTTCGTGAGCAAGTTTGGTACTAGCTTGTACAGTCACTATCATGCCCGGGCATCTCGGGCAGACTGGTACTAGCTTATACAGTCACTATCATGCCTGGGCATCTCGAGCAGACTGGTACTAGCTTGTACAGTCACTATCATGCCCGGGCATCTCGGGCAGACTGGTACTAGCTTGTACAGTCACTATCATGCCCGGGCATCTCGGGCAGACTAATCCTAGTACATAATAACGACTTAAACTTAAATCTAGACAAGACAATAGTGGTTGACTTTTATTACAATGTTAAGTCTTAATACTAATGTGAGGTAGTCGAGGTGAAGGTTTACAAGAATAATCTTGAAGTCGCACATAAAAACAATGTTACAATTAATGGTTCAACGGTAATATTTCATGGATTGGCAGATGTTTAACAAACTTGAGGTTATATAACTAATGTTAAAAAACATTGTGAAACATTGTTAAAACATTGAATAAACACTGAAAAACATTGTTAAACATTATTGAAAAAACAGTTAAAACATTATTGAAAAAACATTGTTAAAACATTATTGAAAAACATTGTTAAAAACATTATTGAAAAACATTGTTAAAACATTATTGAAAAACATTGTTAAAACATTATTGAAAAACATTGTTAAAACATTATTGAAAAATATTAAAACATTATTGAAAAATATTAAAACATTATTGAAAAATATTAAAACATTATTGAAAAATATTGTTAAAACATTATTGAAAAATATTAAAACATTATTGAAAAACATTGTTAAAAACATTATTGAAAAACATTGTTAAAACATTATTGAAAAACATTTAAAAACATTATTGAAAAAACATTGTTAAAAACATTATTGAAAAACATTGTTAAAAATAGTTATCAACATTGTTAAAAATATTCAGAAGCTGTTAAAAAAAAAGCTGGAAGTTAAAAAACAATATTAGACCTGAAAACATTAGACCTGAAAATATTAGACCTGAAAATATTAGACCTGAAAATATTAGACCTGAAAATATTAGACCTGAAAATATTAGACCTGAAAATATTAGACCTGAAAATATTAGACCTGAAAATATTAGACCTGAAAACATTAGACCTGAAAATATTAGACCTGAAAACATTAGACCTGAAAATATTAGACCTGAAAACATTAGACCTGAAAATATTAGACCTGAAAACATTAGACCTGAAAATATTAGACCTGAAAACATTAGACCTGAAAACATTAGACCTGAAAATATTAGACCTGAAAACATTAGACCTGAAAATATTAGACCTGAAAATATTAGACCTGAAAACATTAAACCTGAAAATATTAGACCTGAAAACATTAAACCTGAAAACATTAAACCTGAAAATATTAGACCTGAAAACATTAAACCTGAAAACATTAAACCTGAAAACATTAAACCTGAAAACATTAAACCTGAAAACATTAAACCTGAAAACATTAAACCTGAAAACATTAGACCTGAAAACATTAGACCTGAAAACATTAACCTGAAAACATTAGACCTGAAAACATTAGACCTGAAAACATTAGACCTGAAAACATTAACCTGAAAACATTAGACCTGAAAACATCAGACCTGAAAACATCAATATAATAATTTATGTAAAAAACAAATTAATAACAATTTCCACCCTTGTGGTTTAGCGCTTCTTTTTGATTATAATAATAATAATAATAATTTCCAACAATTAAAATTATTGTAAAAATTATAAGATACAATTAAATAAAATCAGAATTAAACAAATTATTAACAATTTAAAACATTATTAACAAAATAAAACAATTAAGGTTAAATATGGCTGAACGTAGCACCCCCCCCCCCAGGGTGACACCCTGGGGGTAACATGGGTGACAGACCCTGGGGGTAACCAGGGTGACAGACCCTGAAGGTAACCAGGGTGACAGACCCCAGGGGTAACCAGGGTGACAGACCCTGGAGTAACCAGGGTGACAGACCCTGGAGGTAACCAGGGTGACACCCTGGGGGTAACCAGGGTGACAGACCCTGGAGGTAACCAGGGTAACACCCTGGAGGTAACCAGGGTGACAGACCCTGGAGGTAATCAGGGTGACAGACCCTGGGGGTAACCAGGGTGACAGACCCCAGGGGTAACCAGGGTGACAGACCCCAGGGGTAACCAGGGTGACAGACCCTGGAGGTAACCAGGGTGACAGACCCCAGGGGTAACCAGGGTGACAGACCCCGGGGGTAACCAGGGTGACAAACCCTGGGGGTAACCAGGGTGACAGACCCCGGGGGTAACCAGGGTGACAGACACAGGGGTAACCAGGGTGACAGACCCCAGGGGTAACCAGGGTGACAAACCCTGGGGGTAACCAGGGTGACAGACCCCGGGGGTAACCAGGGTGACAAACCCTGGGGGTAACCAGGGTGACAGACCCCGGGGGTAACCAGGGTGACAGACCCAGGGGTAACCAGGGTGACAGACCCTGGGGGTAACCGGGGTGACAGACCCTGGGGGTAACCAGGGTGACAGACCCCGGGGGTAACCAGGGTGACAGACCCTATGGGTAACCAGGGTGACAGACCCTGGGGGTAACCAGGGTGACAGACCCTGGGGGTAACCAGGGTGACAGACCCCAGGGGTAACCAGGGTGACAGGCCCAGGGGGTAACCAGGGTGACAGACCTTGGGATAAAAAAAATTTTGAGTCGAGGTACCTTTACATGTTGAAAATCATGACTGACATCTTACTGATCCATGACTGACATACTGATCCATGACTGACATCATACTGGTCCATGACTGACATTTTACTGGTCCATGACTGACATCATACTGGTCCATGACTGACATCATACTGGTCCATGACTGACATTTTGCTAGGTCAAGATCTTTATAAATTTTTTCTGTAAAGAGAGACAAATTGACTCTAAATTATTGAATCAAAATTAATAAGTGTAAATATTGTATATACACAAATATAAATGCAATTAAACACACAATAAATAGTGGATGAGTTTGAGAATGTGTGTAAAGGTAGAAAGTTGAAAGTGAACATAGAAAAGAGTAAGGTGATGAGGGTATCAAATGATTTAGATAAAGAAAAATTGGATATCAAATTGGGGAGGAGGAGCATGGAAGAAGTGAATGTTTTCAGATACTACTTGGGAGTTGAAGTGTCAGCGGATGGATTTATGAAGGATGAGGTTAATCATAGGATTGATTAAAGAAAAAAGGGGAGTGGTGCGTTGAGGTATATGTGGAGACAAAAAAAAAAAAAAACGTTATCTATGGAGGCAAAGATGGGAATGTATGAAAGTATAGTGGTACCAACACTCATATGGGTGTGAAGCTTGGGTTGTAAATGCAGCAGCGAGGAGACAGTTGGAGGCAGTGGAGATGTCCTGTCTAAGGGCAATGTGTGGTGTAAATATTATGCAGAAAATTCCAAGTGTGGAAATTAGGAGAAGGTGTGGAGTTAATAAAAGTATTAGTCAGAGGGCTGAAGAGGGGTTGTTGAGGTGGTTTGGCCATTTAGAGAGAATGGATCAAAGTAGAATGACATGGAGAGCGTATACATCTGTAGGGGAAGGAAGGCGGGGTAGGGGTCGTCCTCGAAAAGGTTGGAGGGAGGGGGTAAAGGAGGTTTTGTGGGCGAGGGGCTTGAACTTCCAACAAGTGTGAGTGAGCGTCTTAGATAGGAGTGAATGGAGACAAATGGTTTTAGAACCTAATGAGTTATTGGAGTGTGAGCAGGGTAATATTTAGTGAAGGGATTCGAGGAAACCGGTTATTTTTATATAGCCGGACTCGAGTACTGGAAATGGGAAGGACAGTACTTGCACTCTAAAGGAGGTGTTTAGGATATTGGCAGTTTGGAGGGATATGTTGTGTATCTTTATATATGCTTCTAAACTGTTGTATTCTGAGCACCTCTGCAAAAACAGTGATTATGTGTGAGTGAGGTGAAAGTGTTGAATGATAATGAAAGTATTTTCTTTTTGGGGATTTTTTCTTTTTGGGTCACCCTGCCTCAGTTGGAGATGGCCTACTTGTTACAATAAAAAAAACTATTATAAATTTAATTGATAATTCTCCACATATTTGTAATTTATCACCTTTCCACTGATGGGAAGCACTCAAGGCTTCTCTTAGACTTTGATCTGTCACCATCACTACTCTTGTGCTTTGGGGGCATTATTATGTAAAATTAAGAGACTTCAGTTATCCACAGTTTACAGTGGCCCAAAAATACTTCTTAATTTAGCATAATAATGGCCCAGAGTACAAAAGCAGTTTTTCAAAGTCTAAGAGAAGCCTTTTAAGTGCTTCCCATCAGTGAATAAAGTCATAATTCTCAACTTTTGTGTAATTTATCAATTAAACTTTATAATAAGTATGAAGAGGACTTATATACAGGGTTTACTACTATCCAGAGTTTACCACTATCTAGGGTTTACTACTATAATAATTATATTAAGTAATTATATGGACATTGATATGTTACAGTGGGTACAGAAATTAGTTTAAAATTAGCATATAAAACTGACATTACAAATAATGGTACAAATGGAATTAATATACAATATGGGTATATTACAATGGGACAATTTAAAAAAACAATTTACAATTTGAGATTATTATAATTTAGTATCATTGTTGCCTCTACTACTTTTCCCCTATTCTTAACCATTATTTCCTTTAATATTACATTGCGTTCGTCTCCTTTAATAGCTAAATTGGAAATGAACATCCTGTATTAAGATTATTTGTTTGTATATTTATATTTTATGTGGCCACAATCGCTTATGTTCTAGTGTATTATGTCACTTTATGTTACCGGTCTGTGTATCGGAGGACGGTAAAGATAAGGAGTTAAACCTCCAAGAGTATCTCTAATAAACCATGTTCAGTTATACCCCCCCCCCCCCTTTTTTGTGTCAAGAAGCTGGTGGCAAAAGTCACGTGACTGACCTGACCTTTATGCTCGCAGTAGAGCTTGTGTCGGTGTTTACCTGGAGTTTACCTGGAGAGAGTTCCAGGGGTCAACGCCCCCGCAGCCCGGTCTGTGACCAGGCCTCATGGTGGATCAGAGCCTGATCAACCAGGCTGTTACTGCTGGCTGCACACAATCCAACGTATGAGCCACAGCCCAGCTGGTCAGGTACCGACTTTAGGTGCTCGTCCAGTGTGCAGATACCAGCCGACGAGTCAACACTCCAGCTCGGTTCTTATAAACTGAGTGTTGTTGGTTATTATTATAATTAAAAAGAAGCGCTAAACCACAAGGGCTATACAGCGCTGCAGGGCAGGAAGGAAGCAAGGGTATCAGGTGGCAAAAGGGAGAGGGACTAGTAATAGGTTACGGAGAACAGCGGGTCAGTGGATAGCGAAAGGGTAGAGGGCAGCAAAAGATTGAGGCAGAAAGGGCTGAGGGGAGTGCAAAAGGTATCATCATAAGAGTTTGTGGAGTAAATCAGTCATTGTCAAGAAGTCAATGAGTCAGGATTGATAGAGAGGGCAGTCTGACAGAATGTGGCTAACTGATACTGGAACCTGACACTCCTCAGAGAGAGGAACAGGGCGCCTTTCCATGAGATACCCATGAGTAAGAAGTGTGGCCAATGCGAAGACAGGAGAGAGTAGTTTCCCAACCTCGACACTGATGACAAGACGGCCAGTTACCTATACTCGGTTTAATAGACTGAAGTTTGTTACCGAGCAGATTAGACCAATGGTGTTGCCAACGGGTGTGAAGGTGGGTAGCTATTACAGCAAAATAGTCCATAAATGGAACACCTCTATATGAAACTGGTAGGTCATGTACTGCTGACCGCGCAGCAGTCTGCCTGTTCATTGCCCTGTATGTCAACATGACCAGAGACCCAACAAAAAACAATATCTTTATGTTTGTTAGAGATGCGGCATTGGTTTTCCTCAATTTGTATATTCTGATAAATTGTATAATTGTCTAACTGATCTAGTATTAAGACTAGCTATTTTACTCTGAAGGAGTATCTGTATATACCTCATATTCTACAGATTTAATGTGTCTCTGTAAACATGTATTTCAAGGCATAGTCTTGGAAGCTTAGTGAAGTAGACCCTACAGTAAGATACTGTATAACTGGGTAATCTTACATGCCTTATGCTTTATATTATCTATAAAACTATTTCAATAAAATAAGTTTTATTGAAGATTATTATCCCAAACTCTCTAAAATTGTTATAGTTTAATCAGAAAAAAAAAATGATATACTTATGGTCACATCTAGACCTGGGAGCGTGACAGTCATTTAGAACAATTAAATGGAATTAATAATTATTACAATTTTGTAATATTTAATGCAAAGAAATTTAAGCATCTAACTTAGAAGTAACGAGTTTATGGTTGAATAATCCTTAGCTCAATGTATAATGGTGAAGGTGAATTAAGTTTAAGTTGAGTAGACTTTTATTATTTAGAAGTTTTTGTACAGTGAAACCCCGGATTTCGGCCGCCCTTGGCATCAGCCGCTTCAGGTTTTGCCCACTTTTTTCAGCCAAATTTTATCCCATGTTTCGGCCATTGCCCTGGGTTTCGTCTGGCATACCAGACCTGTCCGCCTGCCCATGCTTCTGTGCCTCCCCGTGCAGGCGTCGTGAGCCAGTCTAGCATTGTTTATCCTGAGTGAACATTACCCTGTGCTCTGATCCTGCCAGCCAGTCAGGCAGCCAACCAGCCAGGCATCCAGCCAGGCATCCAGCCAGGCAACCAGCCAGGCATCCAGTCAGCCAGGCATCCAGCCAGCCAGGCATCCAGCCAGCCAGGCAACCAGCCAGCCAGGCATCCAGCCAGCCAGGCAACCAGCCAGCCAGGCATCCAGCCAGCCAGGCATCCAGCCAGCCATTAATCGTGACTGAATAGTGTGCAAAGTGGAATGAGTAACAAACTTTTATAGAAAAGTACCACCCTGACCAAGCTGAAACAACCCATATCTGCAACATAGTTCAGTGAGAAAACCATGTCCCACTTCAGGGACAGAGCACTCTTGACAGTTACTTTGTGCAACAGGGGTCCAGTGACTCTCAAGCTGGTACTACTGGCCTTAAAAGACAAAGAATGGAAGAAACCCCAGACAAGGACTTGTTACCTGAAGTCTTTATGGAAGGGGATATCCCTTCCAAACAATAAGTCCTCCCTCTCTCCTATCTTCCAGATGCCAGGAAGTCTCTTCAATAAAGGTATGTAAATGTTATTTTAAATGTTTATTTAAATTGTAATTTATGTATTGTATAATATATATGTATTTATCTGTGTTGTGTGTATCTAAAATTATAGTTATTTTTTAAAAAATGTATTTGTGAATATTTTTGTGGGTCTCGAATGAATTAATTTTATTTACACTATTTCTTATGGGAAATATTGCTGTTTCGCATTTAGGCCTAGCTCCTGGAATGGATTACGGTCGAAACACGGGGTTTCACTGTATAGACTTTGAGTAACTGGTAGGTATTGAGTATGGTTTGTCTGGTTAATTTTGGGTGAGTAGGTGATTTTTAAGTTCAGCCTTAAATTGATCTACAGGCAACAGGGGTCCTTTAGTGTTCTCTGGCAGTGAATTCCACATCTTAGGACCCTTTATGTGCATAGCATTTTTACATAGGGAGAGATGGATACGGGAGATATCGAAGAGTGATCTGTGTCTTGTATTATGGTTGTGTTCTGTTATAGTTATCAAGGAGGATTTTGAGAAGAGGGTTTATATTGAGTACAGTGTTCTATGTATGTAGTAGGCACAATAATAAGTGTGGATGTCTTGTACAGTGGACCCTCAGGTAACAGCATCATCAGCTAATCCCAAAATCAGATAGCGCCACGTTTCTGCGTCAAAATATTGGCTTGGCTAACACCCCAGAACTCGGTTAAGTATATTTGTCCCAAATGTGCCCGTGCGGCCAGAGCCGCCAGGCCATTCCATGACTCCATGTACAGCTAGTGTGCCATTGTTTACAAGCCAGGGAGGACAATTCCACATGTACATGCAATACACTCAACGTACATTCAACTCAACATACTGTTAAATGGTTCCCCTATATCAAGACATACAGAGTGCAAATTTCTAGGTCTACTTGACTATACTGTAATCTTAAATTTCAGTCCCATACCCATCACATAGCAAAGAAAATTTCCAAATCAGTAGGAATCCTTTCCAAGATACGCTACTATGTACCACAAACGCCTCTCCCGGTGGCCTGGTGGCTAAAGCTCCCGCTTCACACACGGAGGGCCCGGGTTCGATTCCCGGCGGGTGGAAACATTTCGACACGTTTCCTTACACCTGTTGTCCTGTTCACCTAGCAGCAAATAGGTACCTGGGTGTTAGTCGACTGGTGTGGGTCGCATCCTGGGGGACAAGATTAAGGACCCCAATGGAAATAAGTTAGACAGTCCTCGATGACGCACTGACTTTCTTGGGTTATCCTGGGTGGCTAACCCTCCGGGGTTAAAAATCCGAACGAAATCTTATCTTATCTTATCTCTCTTATCTTACCACTCTCTAATATATCCTTACCTCACTTATGGCATCTGTGCCTGGGGTTCAACCACAGTCAACCACCTTAAACCCTTAATAATCCAACAAATAGCTGCTGTGTGGGTGATAACCAGCTCCTGTGCTAGACAGCACACACCACCACTTTTCAAGACTCAACTTGCTTAATATACAAGACATACACTCTTATTATTGTGCGTACTACATATACAGAACTTTAAACTCCACTGAAAACCCTCCCCTAAAACTCCTCCTCAACAGTTACAACAGAATGCACAGTCACAATACAAGGCATAAGGCCCTTTTCAACATCCCTCGAGTAAAACTCTCACTATGCAAGAACGCTATGCACATAAAAGGCCCAAAGATCTGGAACTCGCTACCAGAACAAGTCAAGGATCCCCAGACAACTTATAAATTTAGGACTCTGCTAAAAATCATCTTATCTCACAATATTAGCCAAATCAACCAAACATCTACTGGCTAGTTTTATCCTGTGACCTTCTGGCTTTTAATTCTGCCATTCCATAAAATATTACCACCTGCACCATTCCTTGTAAATTATATTTTATACTTAGTATACATAAGATTTATTAAGTCCAAACAAGATTATAAAACAGCAAACCACTATTCTATGTTTAGTTTTAAGTAATAATTACTATGTACTATTATCTTATCTAGTTTTAATTAGTTACTATGTATTAGGATTAGTTTGCCCGAAATGCCTCGGCATGAGAGTGGCTATCTTTGTACTTGGCAAATCAAAATTGTAATTACACATTGTAACCTTTACAAAGAAATAAACATTATTATTATATTTTGTATTATTCCATTGTTTTTAGTGCTTGTAACTGCTAAATAAGCCACCCTGTGGTAAAGAGGGTGAGAAATACTATTGAATTGAAGAAAGAGATCATCGCAAAATATGAAAGTGGAGTGTGTCTCCAAGTTGGCCAGGTTATATAACAAACCCCATTCAACCATCACTACTATCTTGGCCAACAAAAAGGCAATCAAGGAAGCTGTTGTTACGAAAGGTGCAAGTATGCTTACATAACAGACATCGCAAATACTCAAAGATGTGGAGAGACTGTTGTTGGTGTGGATCAACGAGAAACAATTATCAGGAGATAGTATTTCTCAGTCAATAATATGTGAAAAGGCAAGGCAGTTGCATGCGGATCTCATTAAGAAAATGCCTCCAAATAGTGCTCATATTGATGAATTTATGGCCAGCAAAGGCTGGTTTGGGAGATTACAGAATTGTTGTGGTATACACAGTGTCATAAGGCATGGTGAGGCTGTCAGTTCTGACAAAAAAAATGGCTGAAAAATATGTGCAGGACTTTAAGGGGTACATAGAGGCTGAAAAATTAAAACCTCAACAAGTGTTTAATTGTGACGAAACAAGCCTGTTTTGGAAGAAAATGCCAAACAGGAACTACATTATTCAGGAGGAAAAGGCACTCCCAGGACACAAGCCTATGAAAAACAGGCTAACTCTCATGTTTTGTAGTACTGCTAGTGCAGATTGCAAAGTGAAGCCTTGACTTGTGTAGCACTCTGAAACTTCCAGTGTTCAAGAAAAAGTGTAGTCAAGACTAAATTGTGCATGATGTGGAGAGTAAACAGTAAGGCATGGATCACTAGGGACATTTTCCTCGATTGGTTCTATGACATGTTTGGCCCCAGCGAGAAAAAATACCTCCTGGAAAATAAATTGCCACTCTAGTGCCTCCTGTTAATAGACAATGCTCCTGCTCATCCTCAAGACTTGGAAGAGCAAATTGTGGGAGAGTTTAGTTTTATTAAAGTCAAGTTTTTGCCTCCTAACACCACTCCTCTCCTCCAGCCCATGGGCCAGTAGGTCATTTCAAACTTCAAAAAACTCTACACCAAAACAGTGTTTCAAAAGTGCTTTGAAGTGACCTCAGACACTGAATTGATCCCAAGAGAGTTCCGGAAAGATCACTTCAGTATCCTCAGCTTAGGAGGGAGTGACTTCCAGGACTTTGAACTCTGCTTGGAGAAAATTGTGGCCAGAATGTGTACAAGAGAGGGAATTTGAAGGGTTTGGGGCTGACCCTGAGGAGCCTATGCCAGTTGTGAAATCTATTTTGGCACTGGGGAAGTCTATGGGGTTGGAGGTTAGGGGCGAGGACGTGGAAGAGTTGGTGGAGGACGACGATGAAGAGCTCACCACTACAGAGCTGCAAGAGCTTGAGGGGCAACAGCAACAGATCACAGCTCAGGAATTTCCTTCAGAGGACGAGGAAGAGAGATGGAGGAAGATGACTTCATCAAAGGTTAAGGACAAATGTGTAAAGTGGGTTGAAGTGCAAACCTTCATGGATGAACATTACCCTGACACAGCTGTTGCAGGCCATATTGGCAACATGTACAATGACAATATTGTGTCCCATTTTAGGGAAATCTTAGAAGCCAGAAACAGAGCTCTCTGGTCAGATTTTTGGTGCGACAGGGGTCCAGTAACTCTCAAGCTGGTCCTAGTGCCACTAACCCTTAAACTGTCCAAACATAGACCTACGTTCACGTGCACGGCGCTCCGACCTTGATTTTCCCCATTCAAAAGCATGTAAAAAAAAAAACGTAGATCTACATTTGGAGCCCCCCGCATGTGGACGTAGATCTATGTTTGGACAGTTTAAGGGTTAAAAAATAAAGAAGGGAAGTAGCCCCAGAAAAGAGCTTGTTACCTGAAGTCTTTATGGAAGGGGATTCCCCTTCCAAACAATTGTAAACACCTCCATCATCTGCCCTCCTCCCATCTCATCACTCATCAATAAGTCTTCAATAAAGGTAAGTGCCATTTTAGTATTGTTTATTCTTCATGTCTCATTGTTTTCTGTGTAGGGAAATGTATATTTCATGTAAAAAAATTATTTTGTTTAATACTTTTGGGTGTCTGGAACGGATTAATTGGTTTCCATTATTTCTTATGGGCAAAATTAATTCGGCTAATGACAAAATCAGTTAAAGGCAAGCTCTCTAGAATGGATTAATGCCGTTACCCGAGGGTCCACTGCATATTAGGCAAGTTGATTATTATTATTATAAAGGGGAAGCGCTAAACCCATAGGATTATACAGCGCCTGGGGGGGATGTGAAAGGCATTCAGGCTTAATTCGGGGAACTGGAGCACAGATCCAGTTCCCTAAATCAAGAGCCCCTCATCAACATCAAGGAACCTTCCCTGAGGGGTAAGCAAGTTGAGACTCCTGAATAGCAGTGGAGTATGGTGTCTAGTGCTGGAGTTAGAAAGCAATCTGACTACAGTTTTTGTTGGGTTATTAAAGGTTTGAGGTGACTTGCTGTGGTTGAGCCCCATGCACAAATTCCAGAAGTGAAGCAAGGGTAAATGAGCGAGTGGTACAGAGAAAGGAGAGCTGATTGTAGCACATAGTACCATATCTTTGATTATTATTATTATTATAATCAAAAAGAAGCGCTAAGCCACAAGGGCTATACAGCGCTGCAGGGTAGGGAAGGAAGCAAGGGAATTGGATGGCAGGAGGGAGGGGGGATGATCAGCAGGTTACAGAAAACAGCGGGGCAGGGGATAGTACGGGGGTAGAGGGTAGCAAGAGATTCAAGTAGAAAGGGCTGAAAGTATCAGAATTTGTGAAGTCAGTCAGTCGTTGTCAAAAAGTCAATAAGAGAGCCCGGATGAAAGGTGGGTCCATCAGCGAGAAGGGAAGGTAAAGAGAGAGCAGCGGGGCGAAGACGACGACAGAGGTAAATTCTGCGTGCTCGTTGATAAAGTGGGCAGTCCAACAGAATGTGGCTGACTGATAATGGAGCTTGGCAATTCTCACAGAGAGGAGCAAGACGCCTCTCCATGAGATATCCATGAGTAAGACGAGTATGGCCAATGCGAAGACGGGAGAGAGTAGTCTCCCAACCTCGACACTGGTGATAAGAAGACGGCCAGTAACCTATACTCGGTTTAATAGACTGAAGTTTGTTGCCGAGCATAGTAGACCAACGTTGTTGCCAACGGGTGTGAAGGTGGGAAGATATTACAGCAAAATAGTCCGTACATGGAATACCTCTGTAAGAAACTGGTAGGTCATGTACTGCTGACCGCGCAGCAGTGTCTGCCTGTTCATTGCCCTGTACGTCAACATGACCAGGGACCCAACAAAAAACAATATCTTTATGCTTAGTAAAGATGCGGCGTAGCCAAAGTTGGATACGGAGGACTAAGGGGTGAGGTGTATCAAATTTTTGTATAGCCTGTAAAGCACTAAGGGAGTCTGAGACAACCACAAATGATGACACAGGCATAGATGCAATACGGATAAGTGCTGTAAGGATGGCATATAATTCAGCAGTAAAAATACTAGCTGAAGATAGTAAATGCCCTTGTACGACGCTGTCCGGAAACACTGCTGCGAATCCTACGCCGTCAGAAGACTTAGAGCCATCTGTGTACACAGCAATGGCATGAGAATGAGAGTGAAAGTGGTCAAGAAAAAGAGAGCGGGAAGCGACCGTAGACAGTTGGGCTTTCGAGCAAGGGAGGGAGAAAGAACAGACTCGAACAGCTGGGACCTCCCAGGGGGGTAGGGAAAAGTGAGATGCTACATGTACATAGAAAGGTGGTAGTTGAAGAGAAGACAAGAGCGAATGAAGGCGAAGAGAGAAGGGACGGAGTAAGCAGGGGCGGCGAACAAATAAAGAATGTCTACTAATATCAGTGACCATTCTATAAATGGAAGGATTGCGGAGATCATGAGAGCGTACATAGTAGCGCAGGCAATGGGCATCACGGCGATCGGATAAGGATGGAACGTTCGCTTCTGCATAGAGGCTTTCGACAGGGGAAGAGCGAAAAGCACCAAGGCATAAACGTAATCCTTGGTGATGAATGGGGTTAAGGCTAGAGAGAGTAGCAGGAGATGCCGCTGAATAGATCTGGTCACCATAATCAAGTTTCGATAAAATAAGGGTGGAATGTAGGTGAAGGAGGGTTCGACGATCAGCTCCCCACGAAAGATGAGCAAGGGTTTTAAGAAGGTTCAGCCGGCTGTGACAAGTTGCCTTCAGAGAGGTAATGTGAGGTTTCCAGGATAACCTACGATCAAAGAGGAGGCCCAGAAACTTGACTGTATCACGTTCAGGGATACGTGAGCCATAGAGGTACAAAGGATGATCAGAGATGACAGAGCGTCTAGTGAAAGTGATTTGGTGGGTTTTAGTGCTGGAAAATTTAAACCCATGTGTGGTGGCCCAATTGGAAACACGGTCGACTGCATGCTGGAGAGAAACTGTAAGGAGGTGACAGTCAGCGCCTGCACAGGCAATAGCGAAGTCATCAACATAGAGTGATGACCAAATATTTGATGGAAGACTAGAGGCCAAATCATTAATAGCAAGGAGAAAAAGTGTTGTGCTCAGAACACATCCCTGGGGGACACCTTCAGCTTGGACAAAGTCCGGGGAGAGCACATTATTAACCCGAACACGGAAATGCCTGTCAGTTAAAAAGTTCTTAAGGAAGGATGGTAGATTGCCTCGAAGGCCTAAGGAGTGGGCTTGGGCTAAAATATTATACCTCCAAGTTGTGTCATATGCCTTCTCAAGGTCAAAAAATATGGCAATAACTGAGTGGTTATTCGCAAAGGCATTACGAACATACGTATGCAAGCGCAGTAAGGGGTCTATGGTAGAACGTCCCTTACGAAAGCCATATTGACGAGTGGAGAGACTGTTGTGTGTCTCTAAATACCACACTAAACGTCTATTTACTAGACGTTCCATTACTTTGCAAACTGCACTGGTAAGAGCAATGGGACGATAGTGGGAGGTTTCATGTCCCGTAGTGCCTGGTTTGCGGAAAGGGAGAACAATGGCGGATTTCCACAGCTGTGGAAGAACTCCTTGTGACCAAATAAGATTGTAAAGGTGTAATAGGACTGCAAGGGCTGACTGATGTAAATGTTGTAGCATACGAATATGAATGTCGTCGGGCCCAGCTGCCGATGATCGACAAGCTGAGAGTGTTGCCTCCAGTTCTTGAAGTGTAAAAGGCACATTATACTGTTCTTCTCTGAGAGAAGAAAAGTCCAAGGGTGCTAACTCTCTGGCAGACTTTGAGGAAAGAAATGAGGGGCATAGATGGAGTCCCTGAGAAATACGGACCAGATGATTGCCAATTTCATTGGCAACATCTAGTGGGTTTGCTATATCAACACCGGCAACCCGCAGAACAGGAGCCGGGTCAGGAGAATATTTACCACTCAGTTTTCGTACTTTTTTCCAGACTGCACTCATAGAGGAAGCAGAGGTGATGGTGGAGACATAATCTCGCCAGCAAGTGCGTTTAGCGTCACGGATGACACGGCGAGCGATCGCACGCTTCTGTTTAAAATCAAGGAGTCGCTCTGTGGTTCTATTGTACCGGTACCTGCCCCATGCAGCGCGTTTCAAACGTACTGCACGAGCACAAGCAGGAGACCACCAAGGCACGCATTTCTGAGAATGCCTGCCCGAAGTTTGGGGTATAGAATGAGAAGCTGCGGTGAAAACGGAGGACGAGAAGAGGTGTAAAAGCTCATCGATGGAGGACGAAGAAGGAACCTCTTTAAAAACAGTCAGGTGTGAGTAAAGGTTCCAATTTGCCCGATTAAATTGCCAGCGTGGGGTGCGAAGAGGTGGCGAATATGAAGGGGAAGTAAGAATGATTGGGAAATGATCACTGTCATGTAAGTCCGGGAGAACAGACCAAGTAAAGTCTAATGCGGCGGAGGAAGAGCAAACTGAGAGATCGATGCAAGAGAGAGTATGAGTCCGAGGATCAAAATGGGTGTGAGTACCTGTATTTAAAACATGGAGGGGGTGGGTGGCAAGAAAAGCCTCTAACTGAATTCCACGGGAATCACAGTGAGACCCTCCCCAGAGGAAATGGTGGGCATTAAAATCACCAAGTAACAGAATCGGTGGCGGTAATGACGAAACAAGGAAGGCAAAATCCGGAATAGATAATGCCCGAGAAGGAGAGAGATATAAAGAACAGAGCGTATACCACCTATGTAAGTGGATACGGGCTGCTGTGTAATGCAGCGAAGTATGAACAAATAGCTGATGGTACGGAATATCAGTGCGGAGAAGAAGGGCACTTTCATTAAAGGTCCCATCAGGAAAAGGATCTGAAGAATACAATAAATTATAGCCTGAGATGTGAGAAATAACAGCAGAGTGTAATTTTGGTTCCTGTAAGCAAACACCAACAGGGGCAAACTGGGAGAGTAACATCTGAAGCTCACCCCGATTACCCCTGAGGCCGCGTATATTCCACTGTAAAAAGGCCATGATTGGCAATGATAAAGATACTTGAAATCCGCAGGTAAGGGTTCCTACGGACTAGAAGGGTTAGAAAAGTCCACATGCGGAGGCAGTGGAAAATGTTCAAGCAGCGAAGGAACGGTGCGCTGTGAAGAAAGGAGTTGCGCAGATGGAGCAGAGGAGAGAGGAAGAGCGGAAGGTGGATCAGTGTCCATTGATGGTTTGGTCTCTGCAATATATTCAGAGATTGCTTCAAGTGTTTCGGAATTCAGAGATGTCGTATGGGAGACAATATTGGGAATGGTAGGGGGAGGATGAGTAAAGATTGGAACTGTATTGGACTGTACCAAGGTAGGGGGGGGCGAAAGGGTGGAGGGAACTGGAGAAGCGTGGCAGGGGACAGAAGAGACAAGAACCTGGGAGGTGGCAGAAGAGGAAGAAACTTGGGAGGGAACAGGGGAGGAAGGTACATTACGAGGAGGAGGGTGAACCTCTGCACTTGTAACTGAGCCAGTGAGAGGGGAAGAACTAGGGACAGAGACAGGGAGGGTAAAATGAGGAGGTGGAAGATGGGTAGGAGGTGTTACCGGACCTTTTTTTGACTTTTGAGAAGTAGAGGGACAATTGGGAAGAGGTGTCGTACGAGGTCTCGTCGATACTGAGGCTTGTAAGAGAGAACTCGAAGAAGCGAGATTAGACTGAGGCGTTGAAGTAGGGACGTCTGAGCCGAGGACAGCAAAAGGATTAGATACAGGAGTGATTATGGGAGAGGTAACCACAGAGGTGGGTGTAGAAGATGGGATACCAGAAGTGGGGGGACGTTTTGAAACACGGGAATAAGAAACACGTGGGAGTCTCCCTTGGAGGCGGAGATGAGAAACTGCCATGGCATAAGGGAGACCTTCTGTCTCTTTGAGGTAACGGATTTCCCGCTCGTTTAAATAGACCTGACAACGGCGAGAGTACGAAGGGTGAGCCTCATGACAGTTAAGGCAAGAGGGAGATCGATTGCAAGACGTATTAGAATGGTCATCGGCACCACAGACTGGGCATTCGGCGATAGATCTGCAATATTTCGCTGGATGGCCAAATCGCCAGCAATTTCTACACTGTTGTGGTGTAGGGATCACCTTTCGAACTTGTAACCGATGTCCTGCTATATAAACGGAGGATGGGAGTTCTCGGCTATCAAAAGTTAAACGAGCCACATTGCTAGGGTATCGTCTCCGCCCACGGGCAGGAAGAACGTAAGTGTCTACCTTGAGGATTGGGAGATCTTGGAGTTCCAGCTGTTCTAGAATGTCGGTGCCACATGTCTGGAAATTTTGTTGAACTATGGTATGGGGCAGAATAACGGTACCACTACAAGAATTGAGGGAATGATGTTTTTCAAGGGTGACAGGAACAGTATCTATATGGGTAAGACGAGAGAGCTCACGAGCCTGGGTAGCATTCTGTACGGTAATGATGCGCGTACCGCTCTTAAGAGCATGAAAAGAAATATCTTTACCAACATGGCGTAGGAGTGCCTTGCCAATACTATGGTCAGAAAGATAGGCAGTAGAGGAAGTTGGTCGTAAAGTGAAGAATTTAGTCCACTGTTCAGTCTGAAACTGAGCGTGGAAAGGTAGTGAAGGACGTGTCGATCGTTTCTGAGAAGAACGAGAAGGTGAAGGTGGAGAAGTATCATCAGCAGGTAATTGTCGTTGACGTTTAGGCGTGGGACCAGAGTTGGTCCGACGTGGAACGGGTCGGCGATTTGAAAATTGCCGCACCGTAGAGGGAGAGGCCGGAAGCATAGTCAGAGGAGAGCGAAGGTCTGATAAATCGAAGGAGTCAGTCGAGGCCTCAGTACCTGAAGCGGGTGAGGAAACAGCACCGGCAATAGGTACAGAGGCATGAGGAATGTCTGAAGAGTGGTCCAAAGACGAGGCGGGGTCAGAACGGGGTGCGGTATCAAGAAGGGGCCCGGGGGTACCAGGTTCATGGACTAGGGCTGCCATGGTTAGGTTACTTCTTTCTTTTTGTTTTTAAGAAAAAAAAAGAAAGAAGAAAAGAAAATAAAAATAAAAAAAAGAAAAAAAAAGGGGGGACCGGGGAGGGATAGTTCCTAGGAGGGATGAAAGGGCCAGAAATCTCCCTCCGCGCCCAAGAGGACTCGACACCGCTAGTAGCGCAGATGCAGCATGGAACCCGTGCCATACCCTACCCTTCATGCCAGTAAACCAGCAATCTGGGATAGCAACCTCACATCTGCCGAGCTACCTCGGTGGACAAAAGAGAGGGCGGCCGGATATCCGCCACAAAGCATACCTCCTTCAGCCACCACCCCCGGAATCCGAAAGGTGGCTTCCAGAGCTACACCCGTCGCCCAAAAGACACCCAAAGCTACTCCGGGATACCGGAGAGGGATCGGGACATCCCTAGGCAATCCAGATTCCACGGCAAACTACGCCACCGCCAAGAAACCTCAACGGAATGGGATGGACCCCGGTGTCCCTTCTCCTACCTAGGAACTAGCGCGCCTGTGGGAGAAATCCCAAAGGACAAAAAGAGGAAGGGCAAAAGGGAGGAGTGGGGAGGAGGAGGAGGAAAGGAAAAAGGGGAGGATGGGATAGGGGAGGGGAGATTGGGGGGTAATTAGGTTCGGTCTGAGGAAGAAGACCGATAGGTCTAATTCCTCAGACCAAGAGCCTCTTCACCACGCCAAGGAGCCCCCCTTGAAGAGGACCATATCTTTGAAAGGCTGCCAGTTTGCTATTATCCAGGGTTTAATACTATCCAGAGTTTGCTACTATACGAAGTTTGCTACTATCCAGGGTTTCAAGCATCCACGCCAGGTCCTTGGGCCACATCCCTCTTGGATAAAGGCAGACTACTGTGTGTGTGTGCGCGTATATATATATATATTTTTCTTTTTTTTTTTCAACAAGTCGGCCATCTCCCACCAAGGCAGGGTGACCCAAAAAAGAAAGAAAATCCCCAAAAAGAAAATACTTTCATCATCATTCAACACTTTCACCACACTCACACATTATCACTGCTTTTGCAGAGGTGCTCAGAATACAACAGCTTAGAAGCATATATGTATAAAGATACACAACATATCCCTCCAAACTGCCACTATCTACATATACATATTCTCCATGGAGAAGTGGAACAGAATTCTTCCTCCGTAAGCCATGTGTGTTTTAAAAGGCAACTAAAATGCCGGAGGCAAGGCGCTAGTAACCCCTTCTCCTGTATAAATTACTAATTTAAAAAGAGAAACTTTTGTTTTTGTTTTTGGGCCACCTGCCTCTGAGGGATATGGCTAGTTTGTTGAAAGAAAGAATATATACATAAAATTATCCTCACATAGACTTGTAGTTAACACATTTAACAAGGGATTAACCATGAACAATGCATCATGTAGAAATAAAGTTTATATTATTACAGACTGTTACTGGTGTGAGCTTCGGTCTGTAAAAGTTGTAACATGTACGTTTTACAATTACAGTGGACCCCTGAATTTTATGAGTCAAGTTTCGTGAATTTTGAGAATTGGCAACTTTTTTCATCCAAATATAGCCTCAAGTTTCGTTATTTGCCTCAAAATTCGGTGGTCATATGGAACACGTCCGAGAGGCTTCCCAGCTGCCATGTGCACACAAAAGCTCCCACACACCATTCAGAGTCAGTGTGGCATTGTTTCTGGGTGAGTGACCGTCTCCCCACAGGTTCATACAATACATTTTGATACATTTCGTAACAATCCATCATTTTTTGTGCTTGCAACTGCTAATTAAGCGACCATGGGCATAAAGAAAGCTTATAGTGCCAGGCCTATGTAGAGAAGGTGAGAAAAACAATAGAATTAAAGAAAAAGTTTGTAGATAAATACGAAAGTGGTGGTGGTAGAGGGTGGTAGTGATGGTGGTAGAGGTTGTGGTGGTGGTAGAGGGTGGTAGTGATGGTGGTAGAGGTTGTGGTGGTGGTAGAGGGTGGTAGTGATGGTGGTAGAGGTTGTGGTGGTGGTAGTAGAGGGTGGTAGTGATAGTGGTAAAGGGTGGTAGTGATGGTGGTAGAGGGTGGTAGTGGTTGTGATGGTGGTAGTGTGGTTGTGATGATTATATACACCTGGAAAATCCTAGAGGGACTAGTACCGAACTTGCACACGAAAATCACTCACTACGAAAGCAAAAGACTTGGCAGACGATGCAACATCCCCCCAATGAAAAGCAGGGGTGTCACTAGCACGTTAAGAGACCATACAATAAGTGTCAGGGGCCCGAGACTGTTCAACTGCCTCCCAACATACATAAGGGGGATTACCAATAGACCCCTGGCAGTCTTCAAGCTGGCACTGGACAAGCACCTAAAGTCGGTTCCTGACCAGCCGGGCTGTGGCTCGTACGTTGGTTTGCGTGCAGCCAGCAGTAACAGCCTGGTTGATCAGGCTCTGATCCACCAGGCGGCCTGGTCACAGACCGGGCCGTGGGGGCGTTGACCCCCGGAACTCTCTCCAGGTAAACTCCAGAGGTTGTGATGGTGGTAGAGGGTGGTAGTGATGGTGGTAGGTGATGGTGGTTGTGATGGTGGTAGTGATGGTGGTAGAGGTTGTGGTGGTGGTAGTGATGGTAGTAGAGGGTGGTAGTGATAGTGGTAAAGGGTGGTAGTGATGGTGGTAGAGGTTGTGATGGTGGTAGTGATGGTGGTAGAGGGTGGTAGTGGTTGTCATGGTGGTAGAAGGTGAGTGGTTGTGATGGTGGTAGAGGTTGTGATGTTGGTAGAGGGTGGTTGTGGTGGTAGAGGGTGGTTGTGGTGGTAGAGGGTGATAGTGATGGTGGTAGAGAGGGTGGTAGTGATGGTGGTAGGTGAGTGGTTGTGATGGTGGTAGAGGGTGGTAGTGATGGTGGTAGAGGGTGATAGTGGTTGTGATGGTGGTAGAGGGTGGTAGTGATGGTGGTAGAGGGTGATAGTGGTTGTGATGGTGGTAGTGATGGTGGTAGAGAGGGTGGTAGTGATGGTGGTAGAGGGTGGTGGTGGTGCAGGGTGGTAGTGATGGTGGTAGAGAGGGTGGTAGTGATGGTGGTAGAGAGGGTGGTAGTGATGGTGGTAGAGAGGGTGGTAGTGATGGTGGTAGAGGGTGGTGGTGGTAGAGGGTGGTGGTGGTGCAGGGTGGTAGTGATGGTGGTAGTGGTAGAGGGTGGTGGTGGTGCAGGGTGGTAGTGGTTGTGGTGGTATACCTGGAAAGTTCCGGGGGTCAATGCCCCCGTGGCCCGGTCTGTGACCAGGCCTCATGGTGGATCAGGGCCTGATCAACCAGGCTGTTACTGCTGGCTGCACATCATCCAATTTAAGAACTACAACCTGGCTGGTCAAGTACTGACTTGAGGTGCCTGTCCAGTGCCTGCTTGAAGACAGCCAGGGGTCTATTGGTAATTCCTTTGATGTATGCTGGGAGGCAGTTGAACAGTCTTGGGCCCCTGACACTTACCGTATTGTATCTTATCGTGTTAGTAACACCCCTGCTTTTTCACTGGGGGGATGTTGCACCGTTTGCCGAGGGTGGTAATGGTTGTGATGGTGGTAGAGGGTGGTAGTGATTGTGGTAGAGGGTGGAAGTGGTTGTGATGGTGGTAGAGGGAGTGATGGTGGGATTGGGAGTGATGGTGGTAGAGGGAGTGATGGTGGTAGAGGGTAGAGCTACAAGAGCTCTCTGGGCAGTTCTTGTGCAACATGGGTCCAGTGACTCAGGCTGGTCCTAGTGCCATTAAAAAACAAAAAAGGGAAGTAACTCCGGATAAGGACTTGGTACCGAAAGTCTTCATGGAAGGGGATTCCCCTTCCAAACAATAGTATAATTTCTCCATCCTCTCCCCTCCTGTCTTCCATACCTGGAGTTTACCTGGAGACCGTTTTGGGGGTCAATGCCCCCACAGCTCGGTCTAAGACCAGGCCTCAGGGTGGATCAGGGTCTGATCAACCAGGCTGTTACTGCTGGCTGCACACAAGCTGACATAAGAACCACAGCCCAGTTGATCAGGTACTGACTTTAGGTGCCTGTCCAGTGCCTTCTTAAAGCCAGTCAGGGGTCTATTGGTAATCCCCCTTATGTATGCTGGGAGGCAGTTGAACCAACAAGTCTTCAATAAAGGTGTGATATTATTTTTACTTGATTTCTCATTCTTTTCTGTATGTAAATCTATATTTAATCTATAAAAAAATAATTTTTGTTAATATTTTTGGGTGTCTGAATCGGATTAATTGGATTTACATAATTTCTTATGGGGAAAATCGTTTCAAAATTCGTGAATTTCGACTTTCGGCAGACTCTCCAGAACGAAATTCAGGAGTCCATTGTATTATCATTGTTATTGTTGGGAAGCACTAAACCCCAAGGTATGCGACAGCAAGACAATCAAGTCTGATCCGAGACAACTCCAGTTCCCTGGATCAAAAGCACCCCAATCACAGGCTGTTTATTAATCATTTGGAAGAGCCAAACCCATAGGATTATACAGCGCCTGTGGGGTTAATTCTGGGAACTGGAGGACAGATCGAATTCCCTAGATCAAGAGCCCCTCACCAGAATCAAGGAACCTTCCTTGAGGGGATCACAGGCTGTGCTCATCAGTATCAAGTAAGTATATTCAGGTATACACAAATACAGTTACAAAGATTATCATACATAGCAGCATATGTGTAGACAACCTGGGATAACCCAAAAAAGTCAGAGTGACTTATTTCCATTGGGGTACTTTATCAAGGTACCAGGATCAAGACCATCAAGGACCCCCCTTGATGGGGCTGTCCTTGACATAATGGGAGCGCTAAACCTGTACGGGCCAGTGCCAGAGGTAACTCCAATACCTTGAATCAAGAGCCCCAGCATCAAGGAACCTTCCTTGAGGGGATCACAGGCTGTGCTCATCAGTATCAAGTAAGCTTATTCAGGTATACACAAATACAGTTACAAAGATTATCATACATAGCAGCATATGTGTAGACAACCTCCAGGATAACCCAAAAAAGTCTGACTTATTTCCATTGGGGTCCTTTATCAAGGTACCAGGATCAAGAGCATTAAGGACCCCCCCTTGTTGGGGCTGTCCATGACATTATAATGGGAGCGCTAAACCTGTACGGGCCAGTGCCAAAGTAACTCCAATACCTTGAATCAAGAGCCCCAGCATCAAGGGCCTTCCCTTGATGAGGGTTCCAGAATGCTGAAGTGCTAAACCCGTATGTGCTAGTTCCTGGGCAATGGTAATTTATATATGGGCAATTTGTAAATGGTCAAGTAAAATGGACAATGTGTAAAACAATCAATTTGTAAATAGTAGAATGGACAATTTACAAATGGGCAATGAGTAAAATAGGCAAATTATAAATGAGAAATGGGTAAAATGGTCAATTTGCAAATGGGCAATTTATAGTCAATTTGTAAGTGGGCAATGAGTAAATGCAAATTATATATGGGCAATGGGTAATTTGTCAATGGGAAACGAGTAAAATGGGCAATTTATGAATGGGCAATGTGTAAAATAGGCAATTTATATTTGACCAATGAGTAAAATGGTTAATTTTTAAATGGGCAATGAGTAAAAATGGGCAATGAGTAAAAATGGCAATAAGTAAAAATGGGCAATAAGTAAAAATAGGCAATAAATAAAAATCGGCAATAAATAAAAATGGGCAATAAATAAAAATCGGCAATAAAAATGGGCAATAAATCAAAATGGGCAATAAATCAAAATGGGCAATAAACCAAAATAGGCAAAACAAAATAGACAATAAATCAAAATAGGCAATAAATCAAAATGGGCAATAAATCAAAATAGGCAATAAAACAAAATAGACAATAAATCAAAATGGGCAATAAATCAAAATGGGCAATTAATCAAAATGGGCAATAAACCAAAATAGGCAATAAAACAAAATAGACAATAAATCAAAATGGGCAATAAATCAAAATGGGCAATAAATCAAAATAGGCAATAAAACAAAATAGACAATAAATCAAAATGGGCAATAAATCAAAATGGGCAATAAATCAAAATGGGCAATAAACCAAAATAGGCAATTAATCAAAATGGGCAATAAAATAGGCAATAAATCAAAATGGGCAATAAATCAAAATAGGCAATAAATCAAAATGGGCAATTAATCAAAATGGGCAATAAATCAAAATAGGCAATAAATCAAAATGGACAATAAATCAAAATGGGCAATAAATCAAAATGGGCAATAAATCAAAATGGGCAATAAATCAAAATGGGCAATAAATCAAAATGGGCAATAAATCAAAATGGGCAATAAATCAACATGGACAATAAGTAAAAAAAAAACTTGCAACTAAAAATGGGCAATGGTTGACGAGCTGCAAGTGCCTGGATCAAGAGCCTCTTATATTTACCTCAACAGATCAATTTCTCTCTGGAAGTTGAACCTCAAATCTGAAAAATAAAAAAAAATCATCAGTTCTTATATTTAAGGATAACATCAATTTCCCTGAAATTTCATACATAATTTGCATATATACATCGTCAGTGAAGAATACAATGTATATTCTACCTTTATAAAAACCATCTTAAACATTAACCAAAGGTTTTTTTCCAAGAAATTGTGAAAATTTTGCGCAGCAGTGAAGCGCACTTCCTACCTGGATGAAGTGCCGGAGGCGACTGAGGGGGAAGAAAACCCGCGAATGTCCTACACCTCAAACTGTCACCTGATTGGTTAATTTTGAGTGACCTGACTAATGATGATTGGCTGCTGGATGTTGTTTTCCTGTTCATCTCCTTCAGATATTAAAACTGCACCCTAATTGGCTGGATTTTCCCGCCTGGAAAAATAACTGCGTTTTAATTGGTGGCGGCACCATAATGCTGAACATTTTTTATACTAAATGAAAAAAATAGTGAGCCGAAAAGTTTCTTCTTTAACTCAAGTTGTAAATTAAACTCGAGTTCTAATTGGCTGGATTATCCCGCCTCAGAAGAGAACTGAGTTTTTATTTGTTGCATCAAAATGCTGGAAATATTTCTTAGTAAATGACAAAAATGTGACTCAAAACAAAGATTTGTGTTGAATTTTAGTCAAAATAAAGGAAAAAATTGTTCATACATCTATATGAACATTGTAGGCTTCATGTTGACTATGTAGGCTTCATGTTGACTATGTAGGCTTCATGTTGACTATGTAGGCTTCATGTTGACTATGTAGGCTTCATGTTGACTATGTAGGCTTCATGTTGACTATGTAGGCTTCATGTTGACTATGTAGGCTTCATGTTGACTATGTAGGCTTCATGTTGACTATGTAGGCTTCATGTTGACTATGTAGGCTTCATGTTCACTATGTAGGCTTCATGTTGACTATGTAGGCTTCATGTTCACTATGTAGGCTTCATGTTGACTATGTAGGCTTCATGTTGACTGTGTAGGCTTCATGTTCACTATGTAGGCTTCATGTTCACTATGTAGGCTTCATGTTGACTATGTAGGCTTCATGTTGACTATGTAGGCTTCATGTTCACTATGTAGGCTTCATGTTGACTGTGTAGGCTTCATGTTCACTATGTAGGCTTCATCATGTTCACTATGTGCTTCAGGACTATGTAGGCTTCATGTTGACTATGTAGGCTTCATGTTGACTATGTAGGCTTCATGTTGACTATGTAGGCTTCATGTTGACTGTAGGCTACATGTTGACTATGTAGGTCATGACTATGTAGGCTTCATGTTGACTATGTAGGCTTCATGTTCACTATGTAGGCTTCATGTTGACTATGTAGGCTTCATGTTGACTATGTAGGCTTCATGTTGACTATGTAGGCTTCATGTTGACTATGTAGGCTTCATGTTGACTGTGTAGGCTTCATGTTGACTATGTAGGCTTCATGTTGACTATGTAGGCTTCATGTTGACTGTAGGCTTCATGTTGACTATGTAGGCTTCATGTTGACTATGTAGGCTTCATGTTGACTATGTAGGCTTCATGTTGACTATGTAGGCTTCATGTTGACTGTGTAGGCTTCATGTTCACTATGTAGGCTTCATGTTCACTATGTAGGCTTCATGTTGACTATGTAGGCTTCATGTTGACTGTAGGCTTCATGTTGACTATGTAGGCTTCATGTTGACTATGTAGGCTTCATGTTGACTGTAGGCTTCATGTTGACTATGTAGGCTTCATGTTGACTATGTAGGCTTCATGTTGACTGTAGGCTTCATGTTGACTATGTAGGCTTCATGTTGACTATGTAGGCTTCATGTTCACTATGTAGGCTTCATGTTGACTGTGTAGGCTTCATGTTGACTATGTAGGCTTCATGTTGACTATGTAGGCTTCATGTTCACTATGTAGGCTTCATGTTGACTATGTAGGCTTCATGTTGACTATGTAGGCTTCATGTTGACTATGTTCATGTTGACTATGTAGGCTTCATGTTGACTATGTAGGCTTCATGTTGACTATGTAGGCTTCATGTTGACTATGTAGGCTTCATGTTGACTATGTAGGCTTCATGTTGACTATGTAGGCTTCATGTTGACTATGTAGGCTTCATGTTGACTATGTAGGCTTCATGTTGACTATGTAGGCTTCATGACTATGACATGTTATGTAGGCTTCATGTTGACTATGTAGGCTTCATGTTGACTATGTAGGCTTCATGTTGACTATGTAGGCTTCATGTTGACTATGTAGGCTTCATGTTGACTATGTAGGCTTCATGTTGACTATGTAGGCTTCATGTTCATGTTGACTATGTAGGCTTCATGTTCATGTTGACTATGTAGGCTTCATGTTGACTATGTAGGCTTCATGTTGACTATGTACATGTTGACTATGTAGGCTTCATGTTGACTATGTAGGCTTCATGTTGACTATGTAGGCTTCATGTTCACTATGTAGGCTTCATGTTGACTATGTAGGCTTCATGTTGACTATGTAGGCTTCATGTTCACTATGTAGGCTTCATGTTGACTATGTAGGCTTCATGTTCACTATGTAGGCTTCATGTTCACTATGTAGGCTTCATGTTGACTGTGTAGGCTTCATGTTGACTATGTAGGCTTCATGTTGACTATGTAGGCTTCATGTTGACTATGTAGGCTTCATGTTCACTATGTAGGCTTCATGTTGACTATGTAGGCTTCATGTTGACTATGTAGGCTTCATGTTCACTATGTAGGCTTCATGTTGACTATGTAGGCTTCATGTTGACTATGTAGGCTTCATGTTGACTATGTAGGCTTCATGTTGACTATGTAGGCTTCATGTTGACTATGTAGGCTTCATGTTCACTATGTAGGCTTCATGTTGACTATGTAGGCTTCATGTTGACTATGTAGGCTTCATGTTGACTATGTAGGCTTCATGTTGACTATGTAGGCTTCATGTTGACTATGTAGGCTTCATGTTGACTATGTAGGCTTCATGTTCACTATGTAGGCTTCATGTTGACTATGTAGGCTTCATGTTGACTATGTAGGCTTCATGTTGACTATGTAGGCTTCATGTTGACTATGTAGGCTTCATGTTGACTATGTAGGCTTCATGTTGACTATGTAGGCTTCATGTTGTGTAGGCTTCACTATGTAGGCTTCATGTTGACTATGTAGGCTTCATGTTCACTATGTAGGCTTCATGTTGACTATGTAGGCTTCATGTTGACTGTGTAGGCTTCATGTTCACTATGTAGGCTTCATGTTCACTATGTAGGCTTCATGTTCACTGTGTAGGCTTCATGTTGACTATGTAGGCTTCATGTTCACTATGTAGGCT
The DNA here is from genome assembly GCF_038502225.1 of Cherax quadricarinatus. NCBI lineage: Eukaryota > Metazoa > Arthropoda > Malacostraca > Decapoda > Parastacidae > Cherax > Cherax quadricarinatus. The sequence continues at coordinate 338,512 of NW_027195051.1, forward strand.
TCATGTTGACTATGTAGGCTTCATGTTGACTATGTAGGCTTCATGTTCACTATGTAGGCTTCATGTTCACTATGTAGGCTTCATGTTGACTGTGTAGGCTTCATGTTGACTGTGTAGGCTTCATGTTCATTATGTAGGCTTCATGTTGACTATGTAGGCTTCATGTTCACTATGTAGGCTTCATGTTCATTATGTAGGCTTCATGTTGACTATGTAGGCTTCATGTTCACTATGTAGGCTTCATGTTCACTATGCAGGCTTCATGTTGACTGTGTAGGCTTCATGTTGACTGTGTAGGCTTCATGTTCACTATGCAGGCTTCATGTTGACTGTGTAGGCTTCATGTTCATTATGTAGGCTTCATGTTGACTATGTAGGCTTCATGTTCACTATGTAGGCTTCATGTTCACTATGTAGGCTTCATGTTGACTGTGTAGGCTTCATGTTGACTGTGTAGGCTTCATGTTCACTATGTAGGCTTCATGTTGACTGTAGGCTTCATGTTGACTGTGTAGGCTTCATGTTGACTGTGTAGGCTTCATGTTCACTATGTAGGCTTCATGTTGACTGTAGGCTTCATGTTGACTGTGTAGGCTTCATGTTGACTGTGTAGGCTTCATGTTCACTATGTAGGCTTCATGTTCACTATGTAGGCTTCATGTTCACTATGTAGGCTTCATGTTCACTATGTAGGCTTCATGTTGACTGTGTAGGCTTCATGTTCACTATGTAGGCTTCATGTTCACTATGTAGGCTTCATGTTGACTGTGTAGGCTTCATGTTCACTATGTAGGCTTCATGTTGACTATGTAGGCTTCATGTTGACTATGTAGGCTTCATGTTGATGTAGGCTTCATGTTCACTATGTAGGCTTCATGTTGACTATGTAGGCTTCATGTTGACTATGTAGGCTTCATGTTGACTGTGTAGGCTTCATGTTCACTATGTAGGCTTCATGTTGACTGTGTAGGCTTCATGTTGACTATGTAGGCTTCATGTTCACTATGTAGGCTTCATGTTCATTATGTAGGCTTCATGTTGACTATGTAGGCTTCATGTTCACTATGTAGGCTTCATGTTCACTATGCAGGCTTCATGTTGACTGTGTAGGCTTCATGTTGACTGTGTAGGCTTCATGTTCACTATGCAGGCTTCATGTTGACTGTGTAGGCTTCATGTTCATTATGTAGGCTTCATGTTGACTATGTAGGCTTCATGTTCACTATGTAGGCTTCATGTTCACTATGTAGGCTTCATGTTGACTGTGTAGGCTTCATGTTGACTGTGTAGGCTTCATGTTCACTATGTAGGCTTCATGTTGACTGTAGGCTTCATGTTGACTGTGTAGGCTTCATGTTGACTGTGTAGGCTTCATGTTCACTATGTAGGCTTCATGTTGACTGTAGGCTTCATGTTGACTGTGTAGGCTTCATGTTGACTGTGTAGGCTTCATGTTCACTATGTAGGCTTCATGTTCACTATGTAGGCTTCATGTTCACTATGTAGGCTTCATGTTCACTATGTAGGCTTCATGTTGACTGTGTAGGCTTCATGTTCACTATGTAGGCTTCATGTTCACTATGTAGGCTTCATGTTGACTGTGTAGGCTTCATGTTCACTATGTAGGCTTCATGTTCACTATGTAGGCTTCATGTTGACTGTGTAGGCTTCATGTTGACTGTAGGCTTCATGTTCACTATGTAGGCTTCATGTTCACTATGTAGGCTTCATGTTGACTATGTAGGCTTCATGTTCACTATGTAGGCTTCATGTTCACTATGTAGGCTTCATGTTGACTGTGTAGGCTTCATGTTGACTGTGTAGGCTTCATGTTCACTATGTAGGCTTCATGTTCACTATGTAGGCTTCATGTTCACTATGTAGGCTTCATGTTCACTATGTAGGCTTCATGTTCACTATGTAGGCTTCATATTCACTATATATTACCTGGAATTTACCCGGAGAGGGTTTCGGGTCTGAGACAAGGCCTCATGGTGGATCATGGTCTGATCAACCAGGCTGTTACTGCTGGCCGCACGCAAGCTGACGCACGAACCACAGCCCGGTTGGCCAGGTCCCGGTATGAGTGGTCACCCAGTGTTAATTCCCACAGTGAACATTCATGGTAAGAAGAGTGCCGCTTACTCGTGTGGCCCGGTGGCCTGGTGGGTAAAGCTCCCGCTTCACACACGGAGGGCCCGGGTTCGATTCCCGGCGTGTGGAAACATTTCGACACGTTTCCTTACACCTGTTGTCCTGTTCACCTAGCAGCAAATAGGTACCTGGGTGTTAGTGGACTGGTGTGGGTCGCATCCTGGGGGACAAGATTAAGGACCCCAATGGAAATAAGTTAGACAGTCCTCGATGACCCACTGACTTTCTTGGGTTATCCTGGGTGGCTAACCCTCCGGGGTTAAAAATCCCAACGAAATCTTATCTCTTACTGTACTGAGGAGGGTGACCCTGGTCCCAGGCCGCTGTATGTACAGCGTGAAGTGTCTGGTGGACAATGCTGGGTATTACAAATACATAATTGTAGACGAATGGTTCTGAGAACCGACATGTTGATAAATTAGACACAGGTGCAACTCTTGGGTATCTTTATGGAGGAAACGATTACCTCATTCTCTTCCTGTTCTTCAAGTTTCTCCTCAAGTTTCACCTAAAGTCAGTTCCTGATCAGCCGGGCTGTGGCTCGTACGTTAGTTTGCGTGCAGCCAGCAGCAACAGCCTGGTTGATCAGGCTCTGATCCACCAGGAGGCCTGGTCACAGACCGGGCCGCGGGGGCGTTGACCCCCGGAACTCTCTCCAGGTAAACTCCAGGTATGTATGGACTGATGAAGCCACTGTGGGGCGAAACGTTTCCTCAAAGATACCAGAGAGTTGCACATGTCTCTAATTTATCTATAAATACATAGTTGAAAATTGAACCATTACCTCTACACAGTTTAGTTTAATATGTTTATTATGCACCCCATACCCATCCTGTGGGCGGTAGTCAAAAGATTACAAAGGTACATAATGGGGCCAGTGACTGGACCCCAAAGTTATGATAGTTGAACTAGTTACAAAGGTAATGAACTCCAGGTAGATCTGGTCACAATCATGGCAAGTTACAGAGGTAATGAACTCCAGGTAGATCTGGTCACTAATCATGGCAAGTTACAGAGGTAATGAATCAGCCTCACTCCTATACATGGTTACAGTCATGAACAAATTACAAAGTAATGAACCACTGATACGTCCACACCTGGTCACAATTGTAATGAGTTATAAATACAAATATTAAGTGGATCATACACCCTCACTAGCGCGCGCGCGCTCATACACACACGAGAGGTATTTCTTACATTAACCTGTTACTACTGTTAACAGTTCGGGATTACTAAGGTTTGTAATAACTTTTTTATGCAAAATATTTTTTAAAAAAAATTTTAAAGCTAAATATTTAGTATAGATATATCACATATACTTAATAAGTAATTGTAAAGCAAGTTATGACACTAAATTGTCTGTCATACGTCACCGCAGTTTCTGGTGTCCCACGACACCATCAATCCCAGTGTCATGACACCATCGTGTCCCTCGACATTGTGGTACATCCACAACATTGTCTTTTCTGTGTCACAACACTCCGTCTCTGTACTGCCTTTACTTCGTGTCATGACCCTCAGTATTTCCTTTTCAAGTTTAATGTTTATTATGCACCCTATACCCATCCTGTGGGTGGAAGTCAAAACATTACAGAGGTACATAATGGGTCCAGGGACTGTACCCCAAAGTTCCTTTTCCCTGCGTCATTTTACACTTCTACGCTCACCGGGTTACACGTTTTAGTTAGTTTAATATGTTTATTATGCACCCCATACCCATCCTGTGGGCGGTAGTCAAAAGATTACAGAGGTACATAATGGGTCCAGGGACTGGACTCCAAAGTTTTGATAGCTGAGCAAGTTACAGAGGTAATGAACTCACAATTTACAAAGGTAATGAACTCACAATTTACAAAGGTAATGAACTCACAATTTACAAAGGTAATGAACTCACAATTTACAAAGGTAATGAACTCACAATTTACAAAGGTAATGAACTCACAATTTACAAAGGTAATGAACTCACAATTTACAAAGGTAATGAACTCCAGGTAAGTCTGGTCACAATCATGACAAGTTACAAAGGTATTTACAGATTACAGAGGTTACACGACACCCTGACTTTCCGCAATACTTGCGTGTCCGTGTAACCTGACACACAGCGCTCACCAGGTTATATACAGCCTGGCTTCCCACGTGTCCGTCCTCTGACACAGAGACCCACAGGTCCCTCAGGTCTGCTACAGAAGCTTAATTCCCACGTGTCCGTCCTCTGACACAGAGACCCACAGGTCCCTCAGGTCTGCTACAGAAGCTTAATTCCCACGCGTCCGTCCTCTGACACAGAGACCCACAGGTCCCTCAGGTCTGCTACAGAAGCTTAAGTCAGCAGGTGTCCACTCCGATAGGCAGTCTGGTAACCACTCTCAAAGGCCAGTCACCAGCAGGTGTATTCCGTGAGAGTCTGGTGAACACTTTATCAGGCCGGCTCAGCGGTCCCCACATTGGGTTTGATGACGTACCCAGTGGTACTGCAGGCCGGCAGGTTAACTACCTAACCACCAGTTTGGTAGGAGGCCGCAACACTATGCATGTATACCATTTTCATATTCAGGTTGTATGTATGCATGTATAATGATTTCCAAGACCGGGGATGTGGCACAGGTCTTAATCTTGCGATGATCTGTTTCTGGCTCCCTAAGGAGATTGGATTCTGGAATGTTGCAACATGTGCCGCTCAAGCAGTGGTCTGGAGAGTGCATTTGGTGCGTCTCATAAGCGACAATCTGTAATTTTTGGGTTCCTGGCAGGAACACTGATACATATACATGTCTATGCTGGGCACATTATACACATACGTATGCAAAACAACCACTGTGAAAGAATAGTGAAATTCCAGTGTGAGAAATTACGAAACCGCTTGAAATTTCGCTATTATTTTGACAGTGGTTGTTCTGCATATTGTGATATCACCTGTTTACTGTGATCTTATTGCATACACATGTATATTTCATGCAAACTTTCTTACGCACACACATACATAATTGTGGGCACTCTAGCGAGGAAGATATGTGGTTATCACGGCCGACAGCTTGTCCGGGGCGCTGACTTCATGGTACACTAGGATAGCAGCAGTTCTTTCTGGGTCTTCTTCGGGAGGGCAAGTCAGTTGCGTATGGAGTGTCTCAGTGACGTGGCACTCCAGGAGAGAGTGTGTCAGGGGCGCTGCACGACGTGTTTACCTGGAGAGAGTTCCTGGGGTCAACGCCCCTGCGGCCCGGTCTCTGACCAGGCCTCATGGTGGATCAGAGCCTGATCAACCAGGCTGTTAATGCTGGCTGCACGCAATCCAACGTACGAGCCACAGCCCGGCTGGTCAGGTACCGACTTCAGGTGCTTGTCCAGTGCCTGCTTGAAGACAGCCAAGGGTCTATTGGTAATCCCCCTTATGTATGCTGGGAGGCAGTTGAACAGTCTTGGGCCCCTGACACTTATTGTGTTGTCTCTTAACGTGCTAGTGATACCCCTGCTTTTCATTGGGGGGATGTTGCATCGTCTGCCAAGTCTTTTGCTTTCGTAAAGAGTGATTTTCGTGTGCAAGTTTGGTACTAGTCCCTCTTGGATTTTCCAGGTGTATATAATCATGTATCTCTCCCGCCTGCGTTCCAGGGAGTACAGGTTCAGGAACTTCAAGCGCTCCCAGTAATTGAGGTGTTTTATCTCCGTTATGCGTGCTGTCAGTGCTGGCCCATCTCTGCCTTGTCTACCATCATCTTGGCTGTGGGAAAGCCCAAACGAAGCCGATGGATGGCGGTACAATGCGCTCTGGATCAACTTCGATCGCTTGCGCACTCAGCTCACAAACTGAGGTCCGGGATTCAATTCCCCGGTATGGGTAGAAACATTAGGACATGTTTCCTCAAGACACCTTCTGTCTATGTTCACCCATCAGTAAAATGGGTACCTGGGTGTTAGTGGACTGGTGTGGGTCACATCCTGGGACAAAACTGACCTAATTTGCGGGAAGTGCTCAGCATAACAAGCTTTCTATATAGTAGTATGTCAATGATGTCAACAGGGGTGTCACTAGCACGTTAAGAGACCATACAATAAGTGTCAGGGGCCCGAGACTGTTCAACTGCCTCCCAGCACACATAAGGGGGATTACCAACAGACCCCTGGCAGTCTTCAAGCTGGCACTGGACAAGCACCTAAAGTCGGTTCCTGATCAGCCGGGCTGTGGCTCGTACGTTGGTTTGCGTGCAGCCAGCAGCAACAGCCTGGTTGATCAGGCGCTGATCCACCAGGAGGCCTGGTCACAGACCGGGCCGCGGGGGCGTTGACCCCCGAAACTCTCTCCAGGTAAACTCCAGGTATGGTCTGTATACCTTGTACATGTACTTGTAGAAATAAAGATTTATTATTATTATTATTATTATTATTATTATTATTATTATTATTATTATTATTATTATTATTATTATTATTATTATATCAATCAAACAAACGGGCTTCCACATGGATAAATCGTCATTTTTGTGAAAATTGGTGTCACGCCCCTTGTGCAGATATCCAAGAACTATCTACAAGCAGTATTAAATCAGGGAAGTGTTTTTGGGTATGCCAAAATGAGATCAATCTGCGGATTAAAATCACATTGGTATTAAAAGAGGATAACATCAAAGCAGCCTTCACAGAAAACCTGGAAGCATTCTATAACAGATGGGAAAATAAAAAGTCTGGGCTGGATGGTATCACCCTTGATGCTGGCCATGTAGTCAGAAACTGTAAGGCTGGAGGTGCTGTCCTGGGAGACAGTAATGGTGAAGCTGGAGGTGCTGTCCTGGGAGACAGTAATGGTGAAGCTGGAGGTGCTGTCCTGGGAGACAGTAATGGTGAAGCTGGAAGTGCTGTCCAGGGAGACAGTAATGGTGAAGCTGGAGGTGCTGTCCTGGGAAACAGTAATGGTGAAGCTGGAGGTGCTGTCCTGGGAGACAGTAATGGTGAAGCTGGAGGTGCTGTCCTGGGAGACAGTAATAGTTCAGCTATCATAACTTTGGGGTCCAGTCCCTGGACCCATTATGTACCTTTGTAATCCTTTGACTACCGCCCACAGGATGGGTGTGGGGTGCATAATAAACATATTAAACTAGCTAAAACGTACGCTGGCGGGAGGACTAATTCAAGACATGTTTTTAGTTCAGTATCTTTATTATGCAGCCCATACACATCCTATGGGCGGTAGTCAAAAGTTACAGAGGTGCATAATGGGTCCAGGAACTGGGTGGTAGTCAAAACGTTACAGAGGCACACAATGGGTCCAGGAACTGGGTGGTAGTCAAAACGTTAGAGGTACATAATAGGCCCAGGAACTGGGTGGTAGTCAAAACGTTACAGAGGTGCATAATGGGCCCAGGAACTGGGTGGTAGTCAAAACGTTACAGAGGTACATAATGGGCCCAGGAACTGGGTGGTAGTCAAAACGTTACAGAGGCACATAATGGGTCCAGGAACTGGGTGGTAGTCAAAACGTTACAGAGGTGCATAATGGGCCCAGGAACTGGGTGGTAGTCAAAACGTTACAGAGGTGCATAATGGGCCCAGGAACTGGGTGGTAGTCAAAACGTTACAGAGGTACATAATGGGCCCAGGAACTGGGCCCCAAAACGTTTTCTAATAAGTATGTATATATATTTTTTCCACGATGTATCATACTAGCCAATATGTATACATTCTGTTTCTCATAATGCATCGAACTAACATGTATACATAAGTATACACATGTATACTGGGCAAGTATTTCCCATAATGTATAGTGATAATATATGTATACATATTTTTCCTACAATGTATCATACTAGCCAATATATATACATAGTATTCTCTCATAATGCATCATACTAACATGTATACATATGTATACACAGGTATACTGGGGGCAGGTGTCACCTCAGCCAGGCCTCAGGTACCATACAGCCGCTTACCCCAGCAGTACCGGGAACCACTCCAGGCCTATCAGGATGATCCCAGGTAAGGCCTTTGATCCGAGGGATAGGACAAAGGGGGAGGCTTGCTCTAGTTCTTCGGATCAAGAACTCTTGAATAATTCAGGTGGAGAGTTAAATGTGGAATTTATTGTCTAGTAATTTGTTAAATTTATAATATAATTCAGGTTAATATTATATTAATTCAAGTTAATATTATATTAATTCAGATTAATATTATATTAATTCAGATTAATATTATATTAATTCAGATTAATATTATATTAATTCAGATTAATATTATATTAATTCTAGTTAATATTATATTAATTCTAGTTAATATAATATTAATTCTATTTAACATAATATTAGCCAGAGTTTGACGTTAGTAAGGTAATATTTACCTGTTAGAGATTATTATTATCATCATCATTATCATCATTATTCACTAATTATGATCCACAATAAACACACAGTGAATAAAAACGTAGATAAACGCAGGTAATTATGTACTACCCAGGTACCCAGTAGGTCAGCCAGAGCAGTACCAGACAGAGCATCCCAGGTACCTGAAGAAACACCACCAGGAGATAGAGGAAGATCTGGAGGAGGAGGCTGGCAACAGCATCCCAGGTATTATAATTATATTTATTATTATTATTATTATTATTATTATTATTACATTATTACATATGTTTATTATTACATTTATTATTATTTCGTGGGTGTGACTTGGACCTGCCTAGCATGGGCCAGTAGGTGACTTGGACCTACCTAGCATGGGCCAATAATTGACTTGAACCTGCATAGCATGGGCCAGTAGGCCTTCTGCAGTGCTCTTTCTTATGTTGCAATATAACTGGGTGAGGTGTATCCCCTACAGGTACACCTGGAAAGGACTACCCAGTACACTCCACTATCCCTGCCACCAGCTTCTCTTGTAGGGACAAATTACCTGGCTTTTATGTTGATGAACCATCTGGCTGTCAGGTGAGTGTTCCAGCTGTGTGTGTGTTTCCACTGTCAGGTTCTTTCGTCTTTCCCAGCTGTGATAGCACCACCTGTTTTTCCCAGCTGTGAGAATAACACCTGTCTCTCTCAGATGTGAGAACAACACCTGTCTCTCCCAGCTGTGAGAATAACACCTGTCTCTCCCAGCTGTGAGATCACCACCTGTCTCTCCCAGCTGTGAGATCACCACCTGTCTCTCCCAGATGTGAGAACAACACCTGTCTCTCTCAGATGTGAGAACAACACCTGTCTCTCCTAGCTGTGAGAACAACACCTGTCTCTCCCAGCTGTGAGATCACCACCTGTCTCTCCCAGATGTGAGAACAACACCTGTCTCTCCCAGATGTGAGAACAACACCTGTCTCTCCCAGCTGTGAGAATAACACCTGTCTCTCCCAGCTGTGAGATCACCACCTGTCTCTCCCAGATGTGAGAACAACACCTGTCTCTCTCAGATGTGAGAACAACGCCTGTCTCTCCCAGCTGTGAGAACAACACCTGTCTCTCCCAGCTGTGAGATCACCACCTGTCTCTCCCAGCTGTGAGAATAACACCTGTCTCTCCCAGCTGTGAGATCACCACCTGTCTCTCCCAGATGTGAGAACAACACCTGTCTCTCCCAGATGTGAGAACAACACCTGTCTCTCCCAGCTGTGAGAATAACACCTGTCTCTCCCAGCTGTGAGATCACCACCTGTCTCTCCCAGATGTGAGAACAACACCTGTCTCTCTCAGATGTGAGAACAACACCTGTCTCTCCCAGCTGTGAGAACAACACCTGTCTCTCCCAGCTGTGAGATCACCACCTGTCTCTCCCAGCTGTGAGAATAACACCTGTCTCTCCCAGCTGTGAGATCACCACCTGTCTCTCCCAGATGTGAGAACAACACCTGTCTCTCCCAGATGTGAGAACAACACCTGTCTCTCCCAGCTGTGAGAATAACACCTGTCTCTCCCAGCTGTGAGATCACCACCTGTCTCTCCCAGATGTGAGAACAACACCTGTCTCTCCCAGATGTGAGAACAACACCTGTCTCTCCCAGATGTGAGAACAACACCTGTCTCTCCCAGCTGTGAGATCACCACCTGTCTCTCCCAGCTGTGAGATCACCACCTGTCTCTCCCAGCTGTGAGAACACCACCTGTCTCTTCTAAATACACATTAAAACCTGATATACAGCTATATTTTTTTCTAGTAGTTCATCTGGGATTCGAACCCAGGCCCCCAGTGGTGAGTGTCACGCCTCTCACCACTGGGCTACCCCGCTGGGTGTGATATACAGCTAATCTAACAAGTCATCCATGCTAACTGTAACGTAATTTAACTTAAATAGCTAATCTAGAAGGTTGCATATGTTGATTTTTTCTTCATTGCAAATTCAGCCAGAATTTGTTGCGATTAGTTGATAATTTGTGAGGTTGTTGATAACCTGTTTGCTGAAATAGTCATTCACAGAGTGAGTTGTGTTGACTTATACTCTGTTGTCATATGCACACTCATGCTCTCAAAAAATCACTGCCTGCAGCCTCCTGCTAGCTGCAATGTTAGCAACCCATGCTTCACACCCATATACCAGTGTTAGTACCACTATATTATCATAGATTCCCCTCTTTGCTTCCATGGATAACGTTCTTTGTCTCCACAGACTCCTCAGTGCACCACTCACCTTGTTCCCCTCATCAGTTCTATGATTCACCTCATCTTTCATAGACCCATCTGCTGGTACGTCCACTTCCAAATATCTGAATACATTCACTTCGTCCAATCTGATATCCAATCTTTCATTACCTAAATTTTTGTTATCCTCATCACCTTACTCTTTCCTACATTCACTTTTAATTTCCATCTTTTACATACCCTACCAAACTCATCCACCAGCCTCTGCAACTTCTCTTCATAATCTGCCAAAAGCACAGTGTCATCAGCAAAGAGCAACTGTGATAACTCCCACTTTGTGTTAGATTCTTTATCTTTTAACTCCACACCTCTTGCCAACGCTCCAGCATTCACTTCTCTTACAACTCCATCTATAAATATATTGAACCACCATGGTGACATCACACATCACAGCCTAAGGCCTACTTTTACTGGGAAATAATCTCCCTCTTTCCTACATACTCTAACTTGAGCCTCACTACCCTCGTATATACTTATTCCATATACTTGTAACATCTGCCACATTGTCCCCCTATCCACCCTATCATACGCCTTTTTCAAATCCCTAAATGCAACAAAAACCTCTTTACCCTTATAAGTATACTATTCACCTATATGTTTAACTGTAAACGCTTGGTCTACACACCCCCTACCCTTCCTAAAGCCTCCTTGTTCATCTGCTTACAGTAAGCAACCACCTATTCCATACACCTTTCTATAACCAAGTCAGTTACCCCATCTCTTCAACACCCCCAACTTTGCAATAACTCCCATGGAAATGCATCAAGGACCCCCATGGAAATGCATCAAGGACCCCCATGGAAATGCAGCAAGGACCCCATGGCAATAGACCAAGGATCACCATGGGAATAAGTCCCTTTGATTGACCTTTTCTGTGTTATCCTACGTAATTTATGCAGTGTTACTATGAATAATAATTGTATTTATGTGGATCTATACCTAAATAAACTTGCAAAGCTCTATCTGCTGGTCCTCAGGTATGGCACTACTGCAAAACAGACGGCCTCATGGAGTCGTTCCTCTGCCCTAATGGCACCATCTACAACCAGGGCAACCGTGTATGTGAGTGGTGGTTCAATGTGAATTGCGACGCTGAGACCATCGCTCTACAGTCCAGGGTTAGTACCACCTAGTTAGTGTGTTAGTTAATGTGTGTGTGTGTACTCACCTAATTGTGGTTGCAGGTGTTGATTCACAGCACCTGGCCCCGCCTCTTCACTGATCACTATAAGATTCACTCTCTTCCTGCTCCATGTGTGTTATATGTGTATACTCAATTATTTGTGGCTGCAAAGGGGTCAGTAATAATAATAATAATAATAATAATAATAATAATAATAATGGTAATACTACTACTACTCTTATTATTATTATTAAAATAATTATTATTATTATTATTTTCCTGGTCAGATCAACGAGGACCTGTACATAATACCATCGCCTAAGCCAGACCAAGATACCCCGGTCCTGCAGAAGACCCAGGTTCATTCCCAGTACTCTGAGCCCCAGTACGACTCCGAGAACCAGTACCAGCAAGGATACCAGGGATACCAGGACCAGTCCCAGTATTAATGTACCAGTACCAGCAAGGATACCAGGGATACCAGGACCAGTCCCAGTATTAATGTACCAGTACCAGCAAGGATACCAGGAATACCTGTCCCAGTATTGATGTACCAGTACCACAAGCATACCAGGGATACCACGACCAGCCGGATACCTGGAATATTCCCGTATTTACCAGTGATGTAAATTGCTATGTATATTGTGTATACCCCTTTTAATATATATATATATATATATATATATATATATATATATATATATATATATATATATATATATATATATATATATATATATATATATATATATATATGCAAATGTGGATATTTTTAGATTTATATGGAATTTGTTGATTTTGTTAATAAAATATGACTATTATTATTATTGTTATTATTATTTTTATTAATTTCATGTTAAAATTATTTTCTGTACACACTACATACACTGGGAGATGTATATCTCAGTGTATATACACTGAGAGGTGTATATCTCAGTGTATATACACTGAGAGGTGTATATCTCAGTGTATATACACTGAGAGGTGTATATCTCAGTGTATATACACTGAGAGGTGTATATCTCAGTGTATATACACTGAGAGGTGTATATCTCAGTGTATATACACTGAGAGGTGTATATCTCAGTGTATATACACTGAGAGATGTATATCTCAGTGTATATACACTGAGAGATGTATATCTCAGTGCATATACACTGAGAGGTGTATATATCAGTGTATATACACTGAGAGGTGTATATCTCAGTGTATATACACTGAGAGATGTATATCTTAGTGTATATACACTGAGAGGTGTATATATCAGTGTATATACACTGAGAGATGTATATCTTAGTGTATATACACTGAGAGGTGTATATATCAGTGTATATACACTGAGAGATGTATATCTCAGTGTATATACACTGAGAGGTGTATATATCAGTGTATATACACTGAGAGATGTATATCTCAGTGTATATACACTGAGAGGTGTATATCTCAGTGTATATACACTGAGAGGTGTATATATCAGTGTATATACACTGAGAGATGTATATCTCAGTGTATATACACTGAGAGATGTATATCTCAGTGTATATACACTGAGAGGTGTATATATCAGTGTATATACACTGAGAGGTATATATCTCAGTGTATATACACTGAGAGGTGTATATATCAGTGTATATACACTGAGAGATGTATATCTCAGTGTATATACACTGAGAGGTGTATATATCAGTGTATATACACTGAGAGATGTATATCTCAGTGTATATACACTGAGAGATGTATATCTCAGTGTATATACACTGAGAGGTGTATATATCAGTGTATATACACTGAGAGATGTATATCTCAGTGTATATACACTGAGAGATGTATATCTCAGTGTATATATACTGAGAGGTGTATATATCAGTGTATATACACTGAGAGATGTATATCTCAGTGTATATACACTGAGAGATGTACATCTCAGTGTATATACACTGAGAGATGTATATCTCAGTGTATATACACTGAGAGGTGTATATATCAGTGTATATACACTGAGATGTGTATATATCAGTGTATATACACTGAGAGATGTATATCTCAGTGTATATACACTGAGAGGTGTATATATCAGTGTATATACACTGAGAGATGTATATCTCAGTGTATATACACTGAGAGATGTATATCTCAGTGTATATACACTGAGAGGTGTATATATCAGTGTATATACACTGAGAGATGTATATCTCAGTGTATATACACTGAGAGATGTATATCTCAGTGTATATACACTGAGAGATGTATATCTCAGTGTATATATACTTAGAGGTGTATATCTCAGTGTATATACACTGAGAGGTGTATATCTCAGTGTATGTACACTGAGAGGTGTATATCTCAGTGTATATACACTGAGAGATGTATATCTCAGTGTATATATACTTAGAGGTGTATATCTCAGTGTATATACACTGAGAGGTGTATATCTCAGTGTATGTACACTGAGAGGTGTATATCTCAGTGTATATACACTGAGAGGTGTATATCTCAGTGTATATACACTGAGAGGTGTATATCTCAGTGTATATACACTGAGAGGTGTATATCTCAGTATATATACACTGAGAGATGTATATCTCAGTGTATATACACTGGTAGTTTACGTTAATCAGTATTTTAGGTGTTAAAGTATTCTTGACTGGTGGTGTACAGGTGACATGTAGCCTTAATGACCCTCGTGTTGTAGTCTTGAAACCCCATTAACCAACCCTAGTGTAGTAGATAGTCTTGAAACTCCATTAACCATTTAGTAAACTAAATGTAAAAACCTTGAATAACCCTGAGAAAACCTTGAATAACACTGAGAAAACCTTGAATAACACTGAGAAAACCTTGAATAACACTGAGAAAACCTTGAATAACACTGAGAAAACCTTGAATAACACTGAGAAAACCTTGAATAACACTGAGAAAACCTTGAATAACACTGAGAAAACCTTGAATAACACTGAGAAAACCTTGAATAACACTGAGAAAACCTTGAATAACACTGAGAAAACCTTGAATAACACTGAGAAAACCTTGAATAACACTGAGAAAACCTTGAATAACACTGAGAAAACCTTGAATAACACTGAGAAAACCTTGAATAACACTGAGAAAACCTTGAATAACCCTGAGAAAACCTTGAATAACCCTGAGAAAACCTTGAATAACACTGAGAAAACCTTGAATAACACTGAGAAAACCTTGAATAACACTGAGAAAACCTTGAATAACACTGAGAAAACCTTGAATAACACTGAGAAAACCTTGAATAACACTGAGAAAACCTTGAATAACACTGAGAAAACCTTGAATAACACTGAGAAAACCTTGAATAACACTGAGAAAACCTTGAATAACACTGAGAAAACCTTGAATAACACTGAGAAAACCTTGAATAACCCTGAGAAAACCTTGAATAACACTGAGAAAACCTTGAATAACACTGAGAAAACCTTGAATAACACTGAGAAAACCTTGAATAACACTGAGAAAACTTTGAATAACACTGAGAAAACCTTGAATAACACCGAGAAAACCTTGAATAACACTGAGAAAACCTTGAATAACACTGAGAAAACCTTGAATAACACTGAGAAAACCTTGAATAACCCTGAGAAAACCTTGAATAACACTGAGAAAACCTTGAATAACCCTGAGAAAACCTTGAATAACACTGAGAAAACCTTGAATAACACTGAGAAAACCTTGAATAACACTGAGAAAACCTTGAATAACACTGAGAAAACCTTGAATAACACTGAGAAAACCTTGAATAACACTGAGAAAACCTTGAATAACACTGAGAAAACCTTGAATAACACTGAGAAAACCTTGAATAACACCGAGAAAACCTTGAATAACACTGAGAAAACCTTGAATAACATCTAATGTCTTAGCAGTGAACTCCGTTATTTATCGTCCGATTTCTTTAATTTTTGGTGTACATTAAGAAGCCTTTTTCCATCATACATTGCCCAAGTTTCAATAAGATAGCCCAACAAACAACTAAGAAAAAAAATATTTACCAAAAATCATATATGTTAAGCCCTAGCTGGGTACTGGCGCTGCGAGAAGCTGTGCTTGCTAATAAAACATTGCTAATCCGAATTTATCACTGTCGTAATTACGGGAAGTGGGGAAAATTGGCGCGAGTGAAAAAAAAAAAGGTAGGGAATGTGGAGAGATAAGATTTCTTTCGGATTTTTAACCCCAGAGGGTTAGCCATCCAGGATAACCCAAAAAAGTCAGTGCGTCATCAAGGACTGTCTTGTAAAGTAAAAGGACACAAGTGCAACTAATGTGACATTTTATTGTGGCAACGTTTCGCTCTCCAGGAGCTTTATCAAGCCATTACCAATGGCTTGACAAAGCTCCTGGAGAGCGAAACGTTGCCACAATAAAATGTCACATTAGTTGCACTTGTGTCCTTTTACTTTACATATTGTCGGTAATTCTACCAACTTTATTACAAGGACTGTCTTATTTCCATTGGGGTCCTCAATCTTGTCCCCCAGGATGCGACCCACACCAGTCGACTAACACCCAGGTACCTATTTGCTGCTAGGTGAACAGGACAACAGGTGTAAGGAAACGTGTCGAAATATTTCCACCTCGCTGAGAATCCAACCCGGGCCCTCCGTGTATGAAGTGATAGCTTTGCCAACCCGGTCATGGGGTGTGGCGCGGCTGCGTTTGTTCGGCACCCGATTATGTGTTCGTGACCAGATGCAAAATTTGGCGAATTTTTTGGTCGTGAACCGATTCGTTCGTGTTCGGAAGCATTCGTGACCCGAGGTTTTACTGTATATTTTTTCATAATTATTGCTGTATGACCCTCGTAGGTTTAGCGCTTCTTTTTTATTATAACAATTTCATAATTATAAAGGTAGAAATAATTAAGTATATTATATTTTATTATCAATAAAATAATATATATTGTATAATATTAATAGTAAGCATAACATTGATTTTATAATAATATTAAAGATATGGGTAATATTGAACTCCAACAGCCATATTCTAGGGTAGTAGTGCGATTAGCTTTTCTTAATACGGTGAAAACACAGCTGGAGGGAGGAACCAGGACTTGTCTGCACTTTTTGAGTATCGGTTGACGGTCAGTGCCCTCCTTGGCAGGTCTTCTGAAGAGGACCTCATTTGAGGTCTAAATATGTCACATGTGGGTGATAGTCACCTTATACATATACTTTGGGTGACAGTCACCCCAATGCCTGTTCTCTGGCTGATAGTCAACAAATTATAGAGGCATAAAATGGGCCCAGGAGCTGGAGTTAATTATCTTATTGGCTAAGTTAGTGGTAATGAGTTATTTACAATTAGCAGATCAAAGACAGTTGATTCTATAATTGCTTTGATCTGAGGAGATGACCGTGTTTAAGTGAGCTTAGAGCGTCCATGAGTGCTTCTTAAAGGTGATCTCTTACAGGAGCTTAGATCTGAGGCGCTGACCGTGTTTAAGTGAGCTTAGAGCATCCATGAATGCTTCTTACAGGAGCTTTGATCTGTAGAGCTGACCGTCTTTAAGTGAGCTTAGAGCATCCATGAATGCTCCTTACAGGTAATCTCTTAGAGGAGCTTAGATCTGAGGAGCTGACCGTCTTTAAGTGAGCTTAGAGCATCCATGAGTGCTTCTTACAGGTGATCTCTTACAGGAGCTTAGATCTGAGGCGCTGACCGTGTTTAAGTGAGCTTAGAGCATCCATGAATGCTTCTTACAGGAGCTTTGATCTGTAGAGCTGACCGTCTTTAAGTGAGCTTAGAGCATCCATGAATGCTCCTTACAGGTAATCTCTTAGAGGAGCTTAGATCTGAGGAGCTGACCGTCTTTAAGTGAGCTTAGAGCGTCCATGAGTGCTTCTTAAAGTTGACCTCTTAGAGGAGCTGAGCGTGTCTAAGTGAGCTTAAGTAGAGCATCCATGAGGACTTGCATGTCACAATTGATCTCCCTCACTAGAGCTTCGATCTGAGGCTTAGAGTTGAGTATTTCAACTGATTGAGTGTATGGGTTGTAGCGCACTGAGAATGGTCTTGGGATTGATGTTGCGAATTGACTGTAAACAGAAGAGATTGAATTAGTTGAGTGCTGTGTGTGTGGGGGGGGGGTTGTGTGGGGTGTGTTGTGTGGGGTGTGTTGTGTGGGGTGTGTGTGTGTTGTGTCTGTGTGGTGTGTTGTGTGGGGTGTGTTGTGTGGGGTGTGTATGTGTTGTGTCTGTGTGGTGTGTGTGTGTGTTTTGTCTGTGTGGTGTGTTGTGTGGGGTGTGTTGTGTGGGGTGTGTGTGTGTTGTGTCTGTGTGGTGTGTTGTGTGGGGTGTGTGTGTGTTTTGTCTGTGTGGTGTGTTGTGTGTGGTGTGTTGTGTGGGGTGTGTGTGTGTTATGTCTGTGTGGTGTGTTGTGTGGGGTGTGTTGTGTGGGGTGTGTGTGTGTTGTGTCTGTGTGGTGTGTTGTGTGGGGTGTGTGTGTGTTGTGTCTGTGTGGTGTGTTGTGTGGGGTGTGTTGTGTGGGGTGTGTTGTGTGGGGTGTGTTGTGTGGGGTGTGTTGTGTGGGGTGTGTGTGTGTTGTGTCTGTGTGGTGTGTTGTGTGGGGTGTGTTGTGTGGGGTGTGTTGTGTGGGGTGTGTTGTGTGGGGTGTGTGTTGTGTGGGGTGTGTGTTGTGTGGGGTGTGTTGTGTGGGGTGTGTTGTGTGGGGTGTGTGTGTGTTGTGTCTGCGTGGTGTGTTGTGTGGGGTATGTGTGTGTTGTGTCTGTGTGGTGTGTTGTGTGGGGTGTGTTGTGTGGGGTGTGTTGTGTGGGGTGTGTGTGTGTTGTGTCTGTGTGGTGTGTTGTGTGGGGTGTGTTGTGTGGGGTGTGTGTGTGTTGTGTCTGTGTGGTGTGTTGTGTGTGGTGTGTTGTGTGGGGTGTGTGTGTGTGTGTGGGGTGTGTGTGTTGTGTCTGTGTGGTGTGTTGTGTGTGGTGTGTTGTGTGGGGTGTGTGTGTGTTGTGTCTGTGTGGTGTGTTGTGTGGGGTGTGTGTGTGTGGGGTGTGTGTGTGTTGTGTCTGTGTGGTGTGTTGTGTGTGGTGTGTTGTGTGGGGTGTGTTGTGTGTTATGTCTGTGTGGTGTGTTGTGTGGGGTGTGTGTGTGTTATGTCTGTGTGGTGTGTTGTGTGGGGTGTGTTGTGTGGGGTGTGTGTGTGTTGTGTCTGTGTGGTGTGTTGTGTGGGGTGTGTTGTGTGGGGTGTGTGTGTGTTGTGTCTGTGTGGTGTGTTGTGTGGGGTGTGTTGTGTGGGGTGTGTTGTGTGTTATGTCTGTGTGGTGTGTTGTGTGGGGTGTGTTGTGTGGGGTGTGTGTGTTATGTCTGTGTGGTGTGTTGTGTGGGGTGTGTTGTGTGGGGTGTGTGTGTGTTGTGTCTGTGTGGTGTGTTGTGTGTGGTGTGTTGTGTGTGGTGTGTTGTGTGGGGTGTGTGTGTGTGGGGTGTGTGTGTGTTGTGTCTGTGTGGTGTGTTGTGTGTGGTGTGTTGTGTGGGGTGTGTGTGTGTTATGTCTGTGTTGTGTGGGGTGTGTTGTGTGGGGTGTGTGTGTGTGGGGTGTGTGTGTGTTGTGTCTGTGTGGTGTGTTGTGTGTGGTGTGTTGTGTGGGGTGTGTGTGTGTTATGTCTGTGTGGTGTGTTGTGTGGGGTGTGTTGTGTGGGGTGTGTGTGTGTTGTGTCTGTGTGGTGTGTTGTGTGTGGTGTGTTGTGTGGGGTGTGTGTGTGTTATGTCTGTGTGGTGTGTTGTGTGTGGTGTGTTGTGTGGGGTGTGTGTGTGTTATGTCTGTGTGGTGTGTTGTGTGTGGTGTGTTGTGTGGGGTGTGTGTGTGTTATGTCTGTGTGGTGTGTTGTGTGGGGTGTGTTGTGTGGGGTGTGTGTGTGTTATGTCTGTGTGGTGTGTTGTGTGGGGTGTGTTGTGTGGGGTGTGTGTGTGTTATGTCTGTGTGGTGTGTTGTGTGGGGTGTGTTGTGTGGGGTGTGTTGTGTGGGGTGTGTGTGTGTTATGTCTGTGTGGTGTGTTGTGTGGGGTGTATAGTGTGTGTGTGTGTGTGTGTGTGTGTGTGTGTGTGTGTGTGTGTGTGTGTGTGTGTACTCGTCTATATGGGGGTTGCAGAGGTCGAGTCACAGCTCCTGGCCCCGTATACGTATACATGTGTTTTAATTCAATAAATCTATTAACACAGAAAAACACAATCACACGTCAAAAAATTTCTACAAGAAAAAATTTACTACGATTTATAAGTCATTAACAGAAAGTGGAAGAAAAGAAAAAGCAAAGAAACAAAAGAAAATGCAAAAGAACAGAAGAGAAAGCAAACGAACAAAGTTAATAAAGAAGAGAGAGTAAAACTCAACAACAGACTAAGCTCACATAAGCTTCTGTTTGGCGTCCTCGAAGCTCTCAGCAACATAGTAAACAGGCTGGTACTCAGTAATGGGGTACTTCTGGACACAGGTCTTGGCTGGGTCGAAGCACCTCAACTCAGGTTTGTCAGTGAGACAGTACTCAAGCTCTCCGAAGGACGACAGTAAGCCAGCTCCATAAGCCTTGTTCTTCCCATCTTGTCGACAGATTCCATACTCCACCGTGAACCAGTAACACTGTTGAGTAGATGGGTAGAGGCTGAAGTTAATGGATAGTGGCTTGGAATTTATGGATAGGGGCTTGGAATGTATGGATAGGGGCTTGGATTGATCGATAGGGACTTGGAATGTATGGATAGGGGCTTGGAATGCATGAATAGGGACTTGGAATGTATGGATAGGGGCTTGGAATGTATGCATAGGGGCTTGGAATGTATGGATAGGGGCTTGGAATGTATGGATATGGGAGCTGTGATTTCGTGCATTGGGCAGGGAGGTATAATATCTTGTAGGAGTGAGGAAGAGCCAGTTGTGTGTGTGAAGGAGGTACGTGAGGCTGTGTGTGGGGGGTGGGGAGGTGCATGATGCTGTGTGAGTGTGGGGGAGATGCATTAGGCAGTGGGTAGAACGAAATGAGGGAATAAAGCAGCTGGGATTGATGGGATCATGGCAGAAATATTAAAAGCAGGGGAGAATATAGTGTTGGAATGGTTGGTGCTTTTATTTAATAAATGTATGGAAGATGGTAAGGTACCTAGAAACTGGCAGAGAATATACATAGTTCCTTTGTATAAAGGCAAAGGGGACAAAAGAGGGTAGAAATTATGGAGAAATAAGCCTGTTGAGTATACCTGGTAAGGAATACGGTAGAGTTATTGAAAGAATTAAGAGTAAGACGGAGAGCAGGATAGCAGATGAACAAGGAGGCTTCAGGAAGGGTAGGGGGTGTGTAGACCAAGTATTTATAGTGAAACATGTAGGTGGGAAGTACAGTACCTGTACTCTGAAGGTTGAGTGAGGATGTTACAGTTCTGGAAGTGGGAAGTACAGTACCTGTACTCTGAAGGATGAGTGGGGATGTTACAGTTCTGGAGGTGGGAAGTACAGTACCTGTACTCTGAAGGATGAGTGGGGATGTTACAATACTGGAGGTGGGAAGTACAGTACCTGTACTCTGAAGGATGAGTGGGGATGTTACAATACTGGAGGTGGGAAGTACAGTACCTGTACTCTGAAGGATGAGTGGGGATGTTACAATACTGGAGGTGGGAAGTACAGTACCTGTACTCTGAAGGATGAGTGGGGATGTTACAATACTGGAGGTGGGAAGTACAGTACCTGTACTCTGAAGGATGAGTGGGGATGTTACAATACCGGAGGTGGGAAGTACAGTACCTGTACTCTGAAGGATGAGTGGGGATGTTACAATACTGGATGTGGGAAGTACAGTACCTGTACTCTGAAGGATGAGTGGGGATGTTACAATACTGGAGGTGGGAAGTACAGTACCTGTACTCTGAAGGATGAGTGGGGATGTTACAATACTGGAGGTGGGAAGTACAGTACCTGTACTCTGAAGGATGAGTGGGGATGTTACAATACTGGAGGTGGGAAGTACAGTACCTGTACTCTGAAGGATGAGTGGGGATGTTACAATACTGGATGTGGGAAGTACAGTACCTGTACTCTGAAGGATGAGTGGGGATGTTACAATACTGGAGGTGGGAAGTACAGTACCTGTACTCTGAAGGATGAGTGGGGATGTTACAATACTGGAGGTGGGAAGTACAGTACCTGTACTCTGAAGGATGAGTGGGGATGTTACAATACTGGATGTGGGAAGTACAGTACCTGTACTCTGAAGGATGAGTGGGGATGTTACAATACTGGAGGTGGGAAGTACAGTACCTGTACTCTGAAGGATGAGTGGGGATGTTACAATACTGGAGGTGGGAAGTACAGTACCTGTACTCTGAAGGATGAGTGGGGATGTTACAATACTGGAGGTGGGAAGTACAGTACCTGCACTCTGAAGGATGAGTGAGGATGTTACAGTACTGGAGGTGGGAAGTACAGTACCTGCACTCTGAAGGATGAGTGAGGATGTTACAGTTCTGGAGGTGGGAAGTACAGTACCTGTACTCTGAAGGATGAGTGGGGATGTTACAATACTGGAGGTGGGAAGTACAGTACCTGTACTCTGAAGGATGAGTGGGGATGTTACAATACTGGAGGTGGGAAGTACAGTACCTGTACTCTGAAGGATGGGTGAGGATGTTACAGTACTGGAGGTGGGAAGTACAGTACCTGCACTCTGAAGGATGAGTGGGGATGTTACAATACTGGAGGTGGGAAGTACAGTACCTGTACTCTGAAGGATGAGTGGGGATGTTACAATACTGGAGGTGGGAAGTACAGTACCTGTACTCTGAAGGATGAGTGGGGATGTTACAATACTGGAGGTGGGAAGTACAGTACCTGCACTCTGAAGGATGAGTGAGGATGTTACAGTACTGGAGGTGGGAAGTACAGTACCTGCACTCTGAAGGATGAGTGGGGATGTTACAGTACTGGAGGTGGGAAGTACAGTACCTGTACTCTGAAGGATGGGTGAGGATGTTACAGTTCTGGAGGTGGGAAGTACAGTACCTGCACTCTGAAGGATGAGTGGGGATGTTACAATACTGGAGGTGGGAAGTACAGTACCTGTACTCTGAAGGATGAGTGGGGATGTTACAGTACTGGAGGTGGGAAGTACAGTACCTGCACTCTGAAGGATGAGTGGGGATGTTACAATACTGGAGGTGGGAAGTACAGTACCTGTACTCTGAAGGATGAGTGGGGATGTTACAATACTGGAGGTGGGAAGTACAGTACCTGTACTCTGAAGGATGAGTGGGGATGTTACAATACTGGAGGTGGGAAGTACAGTACCTGTACTCTGAAGGATGGGTGAGGATGTTACAGTTCTGGAGGTGGGAAGTACAGTACCTGCACTCTGAAGGATGAGTGGGGATGTTACAATACTGGAGGTGGGAAGTACAGTACCTGTACTCTGAAGGATGAGTGGGGATGTTACAATACTGGAGGTGGGAAGTACAGTACCTGTACTCTGAAGGATGAGTGAGGATGTTACAGTACTGGAGGTGGGAAGTACAGTACCTGCACTCTGAAGGATGAGTGGGGATGTTACAATACTGGAGGTGGGAAGTACAGTACCTGTACTCTGAAGGATGAGTGGGGATGTTACAGTTCTGGAGGTGGGAAGTACAGTACCTGCACTCTGAAGGATGGGTGAGGATGTTACAGTTCTGGAGGTGGGAAGTACAGTACCTGCACTCTGAAGGATGGGTGAGGATGTTACAGTTCTGGAGGTGGGAAGTACAGTACCTGCACTCTGAAGGATGAGTGAGGATGTTACAGTCCTGCAGGTGGGAATGAGTGAGGATGTTAAAGTTCCGAGGTGGAAAATAAAAACCAAAATAATCTCAACTCACCGTTGCTAACTTTTCAATAAACTCATCAGGCGCCCCCAGGGAGGCTAAACCAATCTCCTGCGAGAACTGCGCAAAGGAAGGATCAGCTAGGAGAGGCGCATGACCCAATAGTTCATGACAGATGTCAGGCTCCGGCGTGTAGAGTGGCATACTAGGGTGACGGATGTACTGTGTTGAGTGGAAAACTCTGAATGCCAAGCCTGCCAGAAAGTCCCTAGATGACAGAAGACCTGCCACGGGACGCAAGGTGAAGCCAGTACAATCTGTAAATAAGTTTATTTAGGTACAGGCACACATTATTATACACAGTAACATGTGTGTAAATTACCTAGGATAACCCAAAGCAGTCAGTGGTTTATTTCCATTGGGATCCTGTGGGTTAGTTTGTGGTGATCAGTCCCTCTGAAGCCTCAGTAGACCACAGTCTTGTGTTGTGATTCCATTGCTTTACTCAGTAAGTTTATTTAGGTATAGATACACATAATTACAATTATCATGTAGTATAGTGTAAATTATCTCTCCCATTACTACTCCAGTACCTTCTTTCTCTCCTAGTCCCGTCCCTGTCCTCCTTTCCTGTATATACTGGCTCCCTCACTTCGTGTGTCAGTGTGACTAGTCAGTTTACCTGGAGTTTACCTGGAGAGAGTTCCGGGGGTCAACGCCCCCGCGGCCCGGTCTGTGACCAGGCCTCCTGGTGGATCAGAGCCTGATCAACCAGGCTGTTACTGTTGGCTGCACGCAAACCAACATACGAGCCACAGCCCGGCTGGTGAGGAACCGACTTTAGGTGCTTGTCCAGTGCCAGCTTGAAGACTGCCAGGGGTCTGTTGGTAATCCCCCTTATGTGTGCTGGGAGGCAGTTGAACAGTCTCGGGCCCCTGACACTTATTGTATGGTCTCTTAACGTGCTAGTGACACCCCTGTTTTTCATTGGGGGGATGTTGCATCGTCTGCCAAGTCTTTTGCTTTCGTAGTGAGTGATTTTCGTGTGCAAGTTCGGTACTAGTCCCTCTAGGATTTTCCAAGTGTATAAAATCATGTATCTCTCTCGCCTGCGTTCCAGGGAATACAGGTTTAGGAACCTGTCGGACCGAAACGTCGTCGTAAGTTCCTCTCTCGTATATGCGGGTTATTTGTGTATTGTTCCAGTCACACTGTTTTGCCTTTTTAAGCTCTTTATATTATAAATTGCCCCGTGGCCTGGTGGCTTAAGCTCTCGCTTCACGCGGCGAGGTTCTGGGTTCGATTCCCAGTGAGGGTAGAAACATTGGACGTGTATACACCGGTTGTCTATGTTCACTCACCAGTAAAATGGGTACCTGGGTGTCAGTGGACTGGTGTGGGTCGCATCCTGGGACAAAACTGACCTAATTTGTGTGAAATGCTCTACATAACAAGTGACTTTCTATACAGTAGTATGTCACTGATGTCAGCTATGGTCTGTATACCTTGTACATGTACTTGTAGTAAATAAATATAGTATAACCCAAAAAAGTCAAAGTGACTTATTTCTTATGGGCATTGTTGTCACCGTGAGCTCCATCTCCTTTAAGCAAGAGCCTGATACTAGATGTGGATTTTATTCCGGATTTTGGAAATAAGAAAGAGGATTTTGGATTTCAGCTCCAGTAGTGATTTGGATTTCAGTTCCAGTAGTGATTTCTTGTTCTCTGTCCCTCCTAAACGAAGACACATTCAGTATCTTCTCAGTATTTTAATTCTTTCTAACCAGCATTTCTCATCCTTATAATTAAGCTGGAAGAATGAGATACTTGGGCAGTATTTGGGAATCTTTACTGTAAAAACGTTTCGCCAGCCAGTGACTTCTTCAGTCCAATACAGAGAAGAGTGGAAGACCAGGGGTCGTTTGAGGTAATCAGTCCCTCAGCCTGGAGTCAATGCGTTCTGACCACCACTGTTTGATAGGTTGAATGCATCGACTCCAGGCTGAGGGACGGATTACCTCAAACTCTTTACCTTACACCATTCTTCTCTGAATACGACTGCAGAAGCCACTGTTTTATGTAACATATCTAGAGTAAAGACTCCTATGTCTTACACAAGTGTCTCTTTAATTTGTCACTTTTCTAAATTCGCAACACAGGGCTCTGTGATTCTGCACCTTCTCCTGTAGAGGAACCGTCTCTCCCTTTCTAAACTGCCTCTTCTCTCATTTTTTAATGGTTCAGATACTAATGGTATTAAACTCATTCTGAACACAATAGTACAAATCACTCATTCTGTGTTTCCAACATATTTCAGTAAGATTGTTTTAGTCCAATTAGTGTAGTTACCGTTAAATTTCTTGAGTATTTTCTCACTGTGTTAACTGTGTTATCATTAATATTTGTTAACAAATATTGAGAGGATAGCTATGTTAAAGATATTGAAGGGATAACTATTGAAAAATATTGAGAGGCTAACTATTGAAAAATATTGAAGGGATAACTACTGAAAAATATTGAGAGGCTAACTATTGAAAAATATTGAAGGGATAACTACTGAAAATTATTAAAGGCATAAATAAAAAAAATTAGGGGTAACAAAAACAAAATTTCGAAGGGGTAACTCCGATATCTCCAGGAAAACCCTCCAGACGGTACATTTCCCAACATTTCTCACCTTTGAGGAAGTTCGAAACGTCTTGGAGCTGCGGAATATTATCCTCCCGGTAGCCACAGTTCTCTATAAGCAGCGGGAACACCATGTTGTGTTCCTTACATGCGTGAGTCTTGTACAGTTTCGTTAAGTTACGAAATACATTACCCCAGGTGGCCACCTCCTCCTCCGTGTAGTCAATTCTGGGAATTTCTTGATTGCTGGGAATTGTGGGAATTGATTATTTAGAGTACACGCGGATATAATGGATGAATTCAGCTGTTTTAATATGATTGTTGATTTAATAGGGATAGATGTGACATTGGTGGGTGTTTAATAGGGACAAATGTGACATTGGTGACTGTTTAATAGGGACAAATGTGACATTGGTGACTGTTTAATAGGGATAAATGTG
Organism: Cherax quadricarinatus; assembly: GCF_038502225.1. Lineage (NCBI taxonomy): Eukaryota > Metazoa > Arthropoda > Malacostraca > Decapoda > Parastacidae > Cherax > Cherax quadricarinatus. The sequence continues at coordinate 365,291 of NW_027195051.1, forward strand.
ACATTGGTGGCTTTTTAATAGGGACAAATGTAACACTGGTGGCTGTTTAATAGGGACAAATAGGAATCATTTTAAAAATATATATTTGTTTTTCTGTTGATTGTTAACCTCAGTTAGTTCATAATAAGCCAGGATAAGCCTGGGAAGCCAGGATAAGCCTGGGAAGACAGGATAAGCCTGGGAAGCCAGGATAAGCCTGAGAAGCCAGTTAGTATGGTTTATTTTTATTGCAGTTCTTAGGAACTTCCTCAGGATGCCACCCAAAGCAGTTAGCTAATTACCAGATACCTACTTACTGCTAGGTGAACAGTGACAGCAGGTATTAGTAGACTAACACTCAGGTACCTACTTATTGGTAAATAAACGGGGACTGCAGGTGTTAGGTTAAGAGATTTATCCATACGTACAGCACCTGCTGCCTTGGTCACCTATGACTACATAGGTACCTGGGTGTTAGCCGAGTGTTGTGGGTGGCATCCTGGGGGAGGACCGAAGGATTTCAATGGATTGTAATAAAGTTGGTAGAATTACCGACAATATGTAAAGTAAAAGGACACAAGTGCAACTAATGTGACATTTTATTGTGGCAACGTTTCGCTCTCCAGGAGCTTTATCAAGCCATTACAAACAATACATGGACACAGAGGGTATATAAAGGCTCAGAGTGAGGTGCAATACTAGTGAGGTAACATTTCGATGTTCACTAGTGGTGGTAGTAGTAGTAGTAGTAGTAGTAGTAGTAGTAGTAGTAGTAGTAGTATTGCACCTCACTCTGAGCCTTTATATACCCTCTGTGTCCGCGTATTGTTTGTAATGGCTTGATAAAGCTCCTGGAGAGCGAAACGTTGCCACAATAAATGTCACATTAGTTGCACTTGTGTCCTTTTGATTTCAATGGAAATGAGCCACACTACCTGGTTTTGCTGGGTTATAACACACACACACACACACACACACACACACACACACACACACACACACACACACACACACACACACACACACACACACATACACACTCACTGGAGGACAGGAGGGTTAGGGGAGACATGATAACGACATACAAAATACTGAGAGGAATAGCTAAGGTGGACAGAGACAGGATGTTCCAGAGATGGGACACAGAAACAAGGGGTCATAGTTGGAAGTTAAAGACTCAGATGAATCACAGGGATGTTAGGAAGTATTTCTTCAGTCACAGAGTTGTCAGGAAGTGGAATAGTCTGGCAAGTGATGTAGTGGAGGCAGGAGCCATACATAGCTTTAAGATGAGGTTTGATAAAGCTCATGGAGCAGGGAAAGAGAAGACCTAGTAGCGATCAGTGAAGAGACGGGGCCAGGAGCTATGTCTCGACCCATGCAATCACAAATATGTGAGTACACAGACACACACAACGGTGACCTTCAAAGATGTAAATAGGGATAATCATCCTTGACAACAAACATGACCAGTCATGGAGTACGCAGCACCCTAGTGGAACCTCATCTAACCAAACACGAGGTTAACCTTCAGAGTCCACAGGCGATAATTCATACACACGCACACACATACCTGACAGGGAGGCAACAACGAGTCATGGCACGTGACGAGGTGTCAGAGTGGGCGCCTGTGGCAAGCGGGGTCCCACAGGGGTCAGTCCTAGGACCAGTGCTATTTTTGGTATATGTGAGTGACAGGACTGAAGGGATAGATTCAGAAGTGTCCCTGTTTGCAGATGATGTGAAGTTAATGAGGAGAATTAAATCAGATGAGGATCAGGCAGGACTTCAAAGAGACCTGGACAGACTGGACACCTAGTCCAGCAACTGGCTTCTCGAATTTAACCCCACCAAATGCAAAGTCATGAAGATCGGGGAAGGACAAAGAAGACCGCAGACATAGTATAGTCTAGGTGGCCAAAGACTGCAAACCTCGATCAAGGAGAAAGATCTTGGGGTGAGTATAACACCGAGCATGTCTCCTGTGGTGCACATCAACCAGATAACTGCTGCAGCATATGGGCGCCTGGCAAACCTAAGAATAGCGTTCCGATACCTCAGTATGGAATCGTTCAAGACTCTGTCCACCTTGTACGTCAGGCCCATACTGGAATACGCAGCGCCAGTTTGGAACTCACACCTGGTCAAGCACGTCAAGAAATTAGAGAAAGTGCAAAGGTTTGCAACAAAACTAATTCAGTAGCTAAGGGGATTGTCCTGAGAAGGAAGGTTAAGGGAAATTGGCGACACTGGAAGACAGGAGGGTTAGAGGAGACATGATAACGACATAGTGCGAGGAATTGACAAGGTGGACAGAGGCAGGATGTTCTAGACACGGGACACAGAAACAAGGGGTCACAGTTGGAAGTTGAAGACTCAGATGAGTCAAAGGAATGTTATGAAGTATTTCTTCAGTCATAGAGTTGTCAGGAAGTGGAACAATCTGGAGAGTGATGTAGTGGAGGCAGGATCCATACATAGCTTGAAGAAGAGGTATGATAAAGCTCATGGAGCAGGGAGAGAGAGGACCCAGTAGTGATCAGTGAATGGCGGGGCCAGGAGCTATGTCTCGATCCCTGCAACCACAAATAGGTGAGTACACACACACACACACACACACACACACACACACACACACACACACACACACACACATACGTGGCGAGGTGTCACAGTGGGCACCTGTGACCAGCGGGGTCCCACAGGGGTCAGTCCTAGGACCAGTGCTGTTTCTGGTATTTGTGAACGACATGACGGAAGGAATAGACTCCGAAGTGTCCCTGTTTGCAGATGACGTGAAGTTGATGAGAAGAATTCACTCGATCGAAGACCAGGCAGAACTACAAAGGGATCTGGACAGGCTGCAGACCTGGTCCAGCAATTGGCTCCTGGAGTTCAATCCCACCAAGTGCAAAGTCATGAAGATTGGGGAAGGGCAAAGAAGACCGCCTACGGAGTACAGTCTAGGGGGCCAGAGACTACAAACTTCACTCAAGGAAAAAGATCTTGGGGTGAGTATAACACCAGGCACATCTCCTGAAGCGCACATCAACCAAATAACTGTTGCAGCTTACAGGCGCCTAGCAAACCTCAGAACAGCATTCCGACATCTTAATAAGGAATCGTTCAGGACCCTGTACACCGTGTACGTTAGGTCCATATTGGAGTATGCGGCACCAGTTTGGAACCCACACCTAGCTAAGCACGTGAAGAAACTAGAGAAAGTGTAAAGGTTTGCAACAAGACTAGTCCCAGAGCTAAGAGGTATGTCCTACGAGGAGAGATTTAGGGATATCAACCTGACGACACTGGAGGACAAGAGAGATAGGGGGGACATGATAACGACTTACAAAATACTGAGAGGAATTGACAAGGTGGACGAAGACAGGATGTTCCAGAGACTGGACACAACAACAAGGGGACACAGTTGGAAGCTGAAGACACAGATGAATCACAGGAATGTTAGGAAGTATTTCTCCAGCCACAGAGTAGTCAGGAAGTGGAATAGTTTGGGAAGCGATGAAGTGGAGGCAGGATCCATACATAGCTTTGAGCAGAGGTATGATAAAGCTCACGGTTCAGGGAGAGTGACCTAGTAGCGACCAGTGAAGAAGCGGGGCCAGGAGCTTGGACTCGACCCCTGCAACCTCAACTAGGTGAGTATACACACACACACACACACACACACACACACACACACACACACACACACACACACACACACACACACACACACACAAACACTCACACACACACACACACACACACACACACACACACACACACACACACACACACACACACACACACATATATATATATATATATATATATATATATATATATATATATATATATATATATATATATATATTATAAGGTTGAAGTTATGGACTTACTGTCTGTAGAAATAAGCAATGTCAGCGAAGAACTTCCTCCTCTCGCGGTATATTGGGTCAGTAAAGCCAGGGTGGTCAGCATCCAGCTCTGATCCGTAGGAGAGAATCTGATTGGCGAAGCGGTCCAGATCGGCAATCTTACGAGGGAACCAGGGCACTGTGTCTGTAAGGAAGAGAAGGTGTAATCAGATCACCTGCCTAACATGGGCCAGTAGGCCTCCTGCAGTGCTCTTTCTTGAGCGGGTATGATTAAGACCTGCCTAGTATGGGACAGTAGACCTCCTGCAGTGTTCCTTCTTATATACATAACACTGATAACTTGGCATCTAAGAGACGTTTCGCCCACTAAGAGAGAGTAGGCCTTCACAGTGGAACACTGGGAAAAGTGGAGTGAGGCAGTAATAGGAGAGGCGGTTACATGTGGTCGGGGCCCTGGTATTAAAGTCATCCAGGAGTGTAAGATGGGCCCAGAGCTTTAGCAGTGGAGTTGTAGGAATCTAGAGAATCTCAAAGGAAGCTAGTGGTCATTGTAGTATAGTAGTGGCAGCAACAGCAGAAGTAATAGTAGTAGTAGTAGCAGTAGTAGTAGTAGTAATAGTAGTAGTAGTAGTAGCAGTAGTAGTAGTAGTAATAGCAGTAGTAGTAGTAATAGTTGTAGTAGTAGTAGTAGTAGTGCTTGTTGTAGTGGTTGCTGTAGTAACAGTAGTTGTAGACATAGTAATTATGGTAGTTGGTGTAGTAGTAGTAACAGCAGACCATAAGCGTGGTTGGCTCACCAGTAGTAGAAATAGTTAACTTTGATGTGTGACGCAGCAGATGTGGTTGTTAAAGTACAATCCCTGGGACTATAGACGACCTGGAAGGGTTACTTTGAGGTAATCAGTCCCTCAACTTCGGTGGAAGATAATCAGTCTATTGGCCCTACAGAAGCCACTGGAAGATTGGGTAATCAGTCCCTCAGTCTTGAGGTGCAGCAGCTGGAGATAAAGACACAGGTAGGCGGGGCCCACTAGTGCACTAACAGGTGTGTACCACACCTGTTATCTTGCCCATGCTATCCAGGTATCCCTTGTTACCCATGTATCTTACCCTTGTTATCCAGGTATCCCTTGTTACCCAGGTATCTTACCCTTGTTATCCAGGTATTCCTTGTTACCCAGGTATCTTACCCTTGTTATCCAGGTGGTTCCTGGAGATGACCTGGAAGTAGGAACAGCTGGCTCTCATCTCTTCCATGGCTGCTCCCAGGTCACCAGAGGTCGAGTCACACTCTACCATAAACTCGTACTTTGCTTCTCGTCTTGAAGGTCGAGACTCGATGTGTAGCAGGTTGACGTTGTGGGCCTGTCACATGCATAACACGGGTATAATACAGGTATATCACAGGTATATCACCAGTATAACACAGATATACCAAGTGTATCACACGTATAGAATTTTTTAAGGCTGGGAAAAAGAAAAGAATTTCCGTAAAGAATGGGACCCAATTTCCCCATTCTTGAAAACAAACCTAATGATTCCCGAGGATCAGAGAAGAAATGGGAAGAAAGCACTAAGAAGAAAAGAAGAAGAAACGAACAGGAAGATAATGAAGAAGGGAGAGAAGAAACTAGTTGGTATTTACCTGGAATATCTTGAGGGCATTAGCCAGCGCCCCGACCTCCTCTGTCATGGAGAAGATCAGCGTAGTACTCTTGGCCTCCTCTTCTCCCTCCATGATATACTGACCTCCCTCCATCAGTGTTGGCTGCTGGAGGAGAACAACAGTGTTAAACAACAGTCCGCAGAGTAATAATGGTGGAAATACCAACAAAATGATTGGTAAATGGACAGGAGGGATTGGGAGGATATAACACTGGAGGACAGGAGGGATAGGGGGGGATATGATAACACTGGAGGACAGGAGGGATAGGGGGGATATGATAACACTGGAGGACAGGAGGGATAGGGGGATATGATAACACTGGAGGACAGGAGGGATAGGGGGGATATGACAACACTGGAGGACAGGAGGGATAGGGGGGGTATGATAACACTGGAGGACAGGAGGGATTGGAAGAATATGATAACACTGGAGGACAGGAGGGATAGGGGGGGGTATGATAATGCTGGAGGACAGGAGGGATTGGAAGGATATGATAACACTGGAGGACAGGAGGGATAGGGGGGGGTATGATAACACTGGAGGACAGGAGGGATAGGGGGGGTATGATAACACTGGAGGACAGGAGGGATAGGGGGGTATGATAACACTGGAGGACAGGAGGGATTGGGAGGATATGATAACATTGGAGGACAGGAGGGATAGGGGGGTATGATAACACTGGAGGACAGGAGGGATAGGGGGGACACATGATTACGACATAAAAAATATTGAGAGGAATTGACAAGGTGGACAAGGACAGAATGCGTCACAGATGTAGCACAGCAACAAGAGGACGCAGCTACAAGTTTAAAAAATTCAGATGAGTCACAGGGACGCTAGGAAGTGTTTCTTCCATATCGGAGGTTATTGAGGAAAGTCGAGGACCACAGAATAGGAGAAATTTTTTCCTGGATAGAGGTGCGGTTGACGGATAGGCAACAGAGATTTTGCATAAACAGAGAGAAATCAGAGCGAGGACGCATCACAAGCGATGTTCCGCAGGGGTCAGTGTTGGGCCCCTTATTGTTCCATAGGGGTCAGTGTTGGGTCTCTCATTGTTCCACAGAGGTCAGTGTTGGGCCCCTCGTTGTTCCATAGGGGTTTAGTGTTGGGCCCCTTGTTCCACAGGGGTCAGTGTTGGGCCTCTTGTTGTTCACAATTTACATAAATGACATAAATGAAGAAATAAACAGTGACATAAGCAAGTTTGCAAATAACACCAAAATAAGCCGTCGAATTAACTCTGACGAAGACACTAGAGAGCTGCAGGAAGATCTAAATAGACTGACGCAGTGGTCGGAAAAGTGGCAGATACAGTTTAAAGTAGACAAGTGCAAAGCTCTAAAACCAAGACAACATTGCTTAAATGTTAGCAATAAAGAGAATAGAACTCTTAGTGTCCTCAGGTTATTATTCAACTCTATGTATCATTGGTTAGGCTTCATTTAGATTATGCTGCAATCAGTTTCATTATATCATGGAATTACCTTAACTACGATCAAGTCAATGTCCTTGACTTCCGCTTGGCCGATTTCATAGGACTGAGAAATTACCTGGGTGGGGTGAGCTGGAATGACCTGACTATGGGTCAGGTAGGTGGTGATGGTTGCCGAATAGAGAAATTAGATCAAACAGAAATGACCCTGAATAGGTAAACAATAGATTAAAACATTGACCAAAAGAGAGACATTTACAGGCGAATCAAAAGAGAGGATGGGCAGTTAAAAAAACATATTCAGTTAAAGAGAGAAATAAAAATGGAATCGGAAAAGCAAAGAGAGATTATGAGGTTAAAGTTGCAAGGGATTCGAAGACTAACCCAAAAGGATTCTTTCAGGTATAACAAACATTAGGGACAAGATATAACAAATTCTTTATAATGTCAAAGGCTACAACGGCTGTGAACCTGTTTTAAGGGTGTTGTAGGTAAGATTTAAGGACTACAAGGGTCATGTGAACCTGTTTAAGGATGTAGGTAAGGTTCAAGAACAACCACTTTTGAAGTTGATATCCTTAGAATTTAAGGCCTATGACGGCTATAAATTCTGCTAGAAATCATCCCATTTGTAACCTAGAATAGCAGGCCTACTGGCCCATACTAGGCAGGTCCTTCTTCAACCCAAACCCACTAACAAAAATTACCCAACCCATTATCAGTGTTACCCAAGAAATGAACCTTGATAACCCCATTAACTCATGTACAAGTCTCACTCAAATACAATCCTTCTGTCTAACTCAACTCACCTCCTTCACTATACCCAGCAATCCCTAATTCAATAACAGAACTACGATCCTCGTATCAACACCAGACAAGCAAAACAACTGCTGCTCCCGGAACACACCGAACACCAAGAAATCTACCGCAAGACTGATGCCTGAGGCTCTCCGGTTGCTCTATTTATACTTAACTCCAAGCGGTCTTCCCAGAGCCGCCGTTGGCGGCCGTGAAAAATATTGAATTCCGTTTCAAATCACTGGATATTGCAAATTTTTGTTGCGCGTTGCAGTAGATAGGGCGTTCGTGGGTGGTGGTTTGATTGTGGTTGTGGGGATTGTGGTTATTTGATGGGAGTTGGTGAAAAATAGGAGAAATGATGCTGTCGATAATGATTCAAGGTGAGTTTGTGATATGTTACGTCAGCCGTGGAAGTGATACAGTGTTTGTGCGGTAATAACGTCGCTGTATTACGTCAGATTTCCAGGTGGACGTACGTCGGATTTCCAGGTGGACGTACGTCGGATTTCCAGGTGGACGTACGTCGGATTTCCAGGTGGTGGACTATCCGAGGCTTACGTACGTCAGATAGATAGGTGGACTATAACAAGTTAACGTGCATCAGACTCCCAGTTGAACTGTCACAAGTTGACGTGCGTCTATAAAGTAGGTCAGAACCGAGTGTTGGTTAATGGGGGCTTAAAGTCTATGTACTACACGAGAGTGTAGTGTATATACACTGGGGCATGCACCTCTCAGTGTATATACACCGGGGCATACACCTCTCATTGTATATACACTGAGAGGTTTGTGTCTCAGAGACAACTTTACCAGAGGACCAGTCAATAAGATGACTGTGATCTCTGACATGACATTCTTGCCGACACCAATAACGCTCTTTTCTGTCATATTAGAAATCACAGTTATTGACTGGTCCTCTGGTAAAACTGTCTACCATACTTCTAGCTGTCACAGTCATTGTCTTGTTAAAGCATCACTTATACACAACTTTCCCAGTATGAATCTTAGTCGTGGCTGTCTCTGTAGATGTTTTTCTTACGCATTACATTATCAAGTGCTGCAAACATCAGAACACTCGTGATTTGACCTGATTCTTTCTTCTCCTCTTCTCCCTGTCTCTTCTAGCGCACTGAGCTCACACACTGAGGTCCGGAGATCGAATCCCCGGTACGGCTGGAAAAACATTAGGACACCTGCTGTCCATGTTCACCTAGCAGTAAAATGGGTACCTGGGTAGTAGTCGACTAGTGTGGGTCGCATCTTGGGACAAAACTGACCTAATTTGCGGGAAATGCTCAGCATAACAAGCGGCTTTCTGTATAATAGAATGTCATTGATGTCAGCTATGGTCTGTATACCTTGTACATGTACTGGTAGAAATTAAGATATTATTATTTCTTCTGCGTAAGTGTGTTCTGTCCTCCAGTTCTCCCTTGTGGTGTTGATCCTACCTCTTTTGGGCTCTTAGCTCTCCTGCAGGGCTCCTATAAGTGGGATCAGTCCTTAGACTGATCCCACTTATATTACTACAACTACTACTACTACTACTCCATAACTACTATTGCTACTAACATTACTATTGCCTCCCCTCAACTTTCACTCCCCTTTTCTATCTCTTGTCTCACTAAAACTACTCCTCCTACTTTCTATAACCACTGCTACTGCCACTACTTATTCTTCCTCTCGTGATCCCGTTCCTAACCCCCTTGCCTATACACAAGGTGTTTCAAAATATTAGACCCAATTTCAAAGGAGTAGAGATTTCAAATCGGGTCCATCTTTTGAAACACCTTGTATACTGGCTCCCTCACCTTCGTGTGTTACTCTAACTTGTTAATGGACCGTAACGTGTATTGTTCCAGTGCCGGTATTGTGCCTTTTTCTTCTCCATTGTAACGAAGTTCTTACAAACGTGTAAGTTGCCTGAACAAGTATGGAACAAGTCTTGGGGCATACAAAGTGATTTAGGTTTGATTCGAGGAAGAGGAGACGTTGTTTAAAGTTCTCTCATAAGAATCAACACCAGGTCAGTGGTATCAAGGTATCACTGTGTCTTGATTTTTTCCTTCTTGAGTTGTCTCGTGAAAATATTTTTAGAGATTAACCCAGTTGTTCCTAGTTTATACTAGAGCTACTAGTAATACTAGTACTACTAGTAATACTAGTACTATTGGTACTACTAGTACTATTAGTACTACTAGTACTAGTAGTACTATTACTGCCACCACTACTACCACCATATCTACGACCACGTAACATATATATATATATATATATATATATATATATATATATATATATATATATATATATATATATATATATATATATATATATATATCCAGTGGAGAGTGACGTAATAAGTCTAACAACCTCGTCACCACTTAAGCTGTGAAGTGAGTCAGTCATCTCTATTGTGTATATACACTGTCAGGTCAGTATCTCCATGTACATACATTTAGAGGTGTGTATGTATATACATCCTAGAATCTCCTTTAGGGTATCTATATAAGCTGCTTTCTCGATGACTATACATAAAGATAGGAAGAGAGTTTAACCTGCCTAGCATGGTCCAGTAGGTCTGCTATAATGCTGATGTAACAATGTCTGCAACTGCAGTAATTACTTAGCTAGTACCAGAGTTTCATTTTAAACTTAATTTTCAGGAAAGATAAAACACACACACACACACACACACACACACACACACACACACACACACACACACACACACACACACACACACAATGTCTGCAACTGCAGTAATTACTTAGTACCAGAGTTTCCTTGTAAACTGAAGGTTCAGGAAAGCTAAAACACACACACACACACACACACACACACACACACACACACACACACACACACACACACACACACACACACACACACAGACCTCACACACGCGCCTTAGGAGATGTGCTCGGTATGATGCTCACCCCAAGATCCTTTTCCTTGAGTGAGGTTTGAAGTCTTTGCTCCCCCCAGACTGTACTCCGTTTGCGGTCTTCTTTCACCTTCCCCAATCTTCATAACTTTGCACTTGGTGGGGTTGAATATCATGTGGGGTTCGAACACGTGGATAGGGTAAAGAAATACTCACGTAGGCTGGTAGTACATATATTATGGATAGTGTGGGAAGCGCCAAACAGCCGTGACCTGCCTCCTTGCTCTCACTCGTAAGACTGACTAACCCCAGTACCCATATGTGAGGGGGTGTTTGAAATACTGCTGTGGTCAGCAGCAATATGAATACAGACAGTGATTCACTCAGAGACGGTTGGTAGTGAGTCATCTACTGGTACACTGGTTACTGGTAACTGGTTACTAGGAACTGGTACTACTACTGAGAGCTCGGCTACGCTAACGTATGTCGTCCCGACATACAACTAATACAAACTAGAGATGGCAGGTATATGGCTTGGGCTGATTCTATACAATGTCAAAGTACACAACAATTGAACATTATAACATACATAAGTAGAATATTGGAATGGAAGCTTACGTAACTGAAACTGTAATGCAATACAAGATATAATATAACACAACTCATCGAATGAAACTCATCAAATGAAACTCATCGAATGAAACTCAACGAATGAAACTCATCGAATGAAACTCAACGAAAACTCATCGAATGAAACTCATCAAATGAAACTCATCGAATGAAACTCAACGTTGAGATTACACAATAGAAGTGATAAAAAAAATTTTGATCGATCGATCTGTATTCATGTGATCTACGGATTCTAAGGAAGAATATATACAAAGAAAGAAGTGTTTAACAGAAAGGCAGATTCGGTGCACTCAAATCTAGACTGTTAACTCTCAGAATTCGGAGAGAACGTGAACACAAAAAAAAAAAATTCTTGAATACTGATAAGTTGATACTGTAATTATTCATCTATACAGGTTATTTACATTTAACCCCAACTCTGCTAGGGTGAGATTGACATGCAGAATGGGTGTCATCTCTGGGAGGATCAAACTCTGTTGCACTGGCTAACTCATGCTGTATTTGAGGCAAATCTGAATTGGTAGTTACAAATGATACTTGAGGATTTCTCAATACCTGTCGTGTACGTAGGGAATAACGACATTCAGGTTGATCGTCTGACTGAGTATCAGAGGAAGAGAGTACAGGATCAGGAAGATTGTCAGAGTCTGTCACATTAGTCTGGGTTGGAACATCATTATCATCACATACTAACTTCATATGATCTAAATGCGATTCTTTATACTGACCAGTACTAAATTCTCTAACCTTATACTTATTACCAGTGATATGTTCAACTACTCGATAAGGACCAACAAACTTTTGATCAAGCTTTGGCATTGTAGACGTTTTGTTAAAGTTAGTCAGCATAACTCTCGAACCTACTTTGATTTTGGATGGCTTTGCTCGAGTGTTTGCGACTCTTGTAAATTCTGCTGTTGATTTATGAAGTGTT